>NC_059287.1:6060216-6062716 GCF_017591435.1 Portunus trituberculatus
CCAACCTTGATATTTGCACTCCTGCCATCCAAGAAGTTGCAGAGAAGGTGCTCGAGGGGATATGGGAGTCCCAGGTGCAGTATCTTGAACTGGAACACTTGATGCCACACCTTGTCGAACGCCCGGCTTACGTGACGGAGGGTGAGGTTGCAGATGTCGTTGGAGGCAAGGTGGAGAGCCATGGTCTCAGTGGCCACAGCGATGGCGTGTGTGGTGCCTCTCCCTCTCCTGAAGCCATACTGTGCTGGGTGAAGGCTGTTCGAGTCCTCCAGGTAGGACTGAAGCCGGCGCGTGACGATCCTCTCCAGTGTCTTGCCAGGGACCTCCAGGAGGGAGATGGGACGGTAGTTATCGGCTCGCGTTGGTGTTTTTCCAGCCTTGGGAATCATCCGCATCACTGCTTCTTTGTAAGGCATTGGGAAGTATCCTGCAGAAAGGGCTGCATTGAAGATGTCGAAGAGTCTTCTCTTCGCAGTCTGTGAGAGATAAGAAAGTATAGTCCTGTCTATCCTACTTCCCCCGGGGGAAGTAGTCCTGCCACCCTTGGTGGCTCCGGACAACTCCTCGGAAGAGATACGACAGTCTAAGTGTGTGTTACCTGTCAGTCTGTCTAGGTCTGCTCTGTCGTGAGGATGGGTTCTGTGAGAGTTTTCAGTAATGAAGTTATGTACCTGTTCGTTTTCGTCGAAGTCGTCATGAAATGTGTTTCTATACACTATGCCCCATATCTCAGAGAAGATTTCCTTTTTCCCTGTCAGAGAAGGCTTTTCGTCCCCCGTCAGTTATTAAGTGAGTTTCCTGTCCTTGTGTCCTTCCTGAAATGAGTTTGAGCTTCTTCCAGAAGATTTTTGGGTCTCGGTAATTATTTGATAAGACTGTAAGAGTTTGTCGACAGTGGTCATTAGCTTCTGCCAGTCTAGTATCTCTGAGTTGAGTCCGTATGTCAGTATATCGTCGGAAGTCATCGTAGGTCCAGCCCAGAGGAGCTGCTCTCTGTCGTAAAGCTAAAAACTGAAGTCTGAGTAGTTGTGTGGTACGAGATGGAAAGGGAGCGGGTTGTAGTCTGAAGGACTTAGTGGGTATGTGTGTTGTCATGGGTGTCTGGACTTTGTCTGTCCAGGTAGATATAGCTTCGTCTATCTCCATGAGTGTCCCCCTGGAGATGTCTGTCTCGTCGCTCATGTTTAAAAGTGGGTCTGTCGAAAAAGTGTCCAAGTCAGTGTTACGGTAATTGAATTGTCGTGATGTGGGTATGAGAATTGGTGAGGTGGAGATGTCTATGATGATAGGGATGTGGTCACTTGTAGTCAGTTGTCCTGGAGAAATAAAATGGTTGAGAAAATTGGCCCTGTTGGCAAGAACAATGTCGGGTGAGGAAGCAGAGGCGGGTCCATAGAAGGTAGGTAAAGTAGGTCCCAAGTGGAACGCTGTTTGGTTGCTGGTGTAGTCTAACAAGTTGTGTCCAACCTGGTTCGTAGTTGTGTGACCGAGTGTTGTGTGTCTGGCATTAAGGTCCCCTGCTAGGAGTACAGGGGTGTATCTACGTAAGAGGCGAAGGAAGTCATGGTGGGGTATGTATGAGCGCCGAGGAGGGAGGTAGGTTGTTGCAATGGTAAGTGGCCCGTCTATAGTGTCAATTACAATGGCCAACGTCTCTGATAAAAAGTCATCTTCCACCCTGTGGCGGATTCTGGTTCTTACTGCAATGGCAACCCCGTCGTTTTGTTCATTAGAGATGTTTTGCTGGTGGACATGATAACCAGGGATTTTAAGTCTTGAATCGTTTCTAAATCCGTGGCTGTTTATCAGAATTATGTCTGGGTCTAGCTGTCTGTAGGTGTTAGTTAGGTCAAACTTATGCGTGTCCCAGGTGTGAACGTTGTGTTGTACTTGTACTACCTTGAGTCGAGTCATTTTGAAGGTGATATATGTCCTAAGTACTGCAGACGGTCGTCAATGTGGGGGGGGCGGCTGGGCAGCAAGCTCTTCGAAGTCCTCGTCGTCCAGGCAGGCGATGTACTGTTCCCACGAGCCAGGCTGTTTGGTAATAAAATCAAGAATCCTGTCTCGGTCAGCATCAGACTTACCAGAGTGTAGGATGGCAAACCCTGGTTTGTTGAGCAGCCCAAGTACATTCTTCTTAGTCTTTGGCAGTCTAGCGGAGGATTTCCTGGCGATGGCGAAGTCGAGACTCTCATCATCTTCCATGGAGGATACTAAGGAGAGGTCTGTGGAGGAAGTAGGAGAAAAGGAACAGGAGGCCTCGCTAGGGAGGCGTGCACGTGAGGCAGAAGGGCTGGTCATCTCTCTAGGAGGATGAGTTGCTCCTTCATCGACGGCCAGGTGGTCTTGTGTAGCGTCTGCAGCTGTCGGCATCTCCTTCTGCCGTCGCCTCCTCTGTCATCTGCTTGGCCTTCTCCACCACGTCCAAGCCCATCAAAGAACTCAGAATCTGGGGAGAAGGGGGATTTATTGGGAGCCTTACCTGAGGCATGCCGTT
>NC_059287.1:6070216-6080216 GCF_017591435.1 Portunus trituberculatus
GGGACCCCATCAGGTCCATAAGCCTTCCAAGGGTTTAGGCCAGCGAGGGCATGGAAAACATCATTACGAAGAACTTTAATTGTAGGCATGAAATAGTCAGAGGGAGGAGGAGAGGAAAGGACAAGCCCAGAATCATCCAAGGTGGAATTATTAGTGAAGGTTTGAGAAAAGAGTTCAGCTTTAGAGTTAAGAGATGGCAGTGGTGCCATCAGGATAAAATAAAGGAGGGAAAGATGAAGAAGTAAAGTTATTGGAGATGTTTTTGGCCAGATGCCAAAAAGCCTTGAGGGGAGTTAGAGTTTGAAAATTTTTGACATTTTTTATTTAGGAAGGAGTGTTTGGCAAGTTGAATAACAGACTTGGCATGATTCTGGGCAGAAATATAAAGTGCATGAGATTCAAGAGATGGAAGGTTCAAGTACCTTTTGTGGACAACCTCTTTTTCATGTATAGCATGAGAATAAGCTGTGTTCAACCAAGGTTTGGAAGAATTAGGTTGAGAAAAAGAATGAGGAATGTACGCTTCCATGCCACGCTTCTATTATGCGTTCAGCACACTGAGATGGGTCTCTGACATGGAAACAGTAATTATTCCAAAGAAAATCAGCATAATACCTCCTCAGCTCCCCCCATCTAGATGAGGCAAGACGCCAGAGGCACCTCCACTTTCAGGGATGCTCAGGAGGGATTAAGAAAATAGGAAACAGATGTGAGATTGTGATCGGAGGAGGCCAACGGAGAAGATAGGGTAACAGCATAAGTAGAAAGATTGGAGGTAAGGCAAAAGTCAAGAATGTTAATTGCATCTCCAAGTCGATCAGGAGTACGAGTAAGGTGTTGCACCAGTTGCTCTAGGTCATGGAAAATAGCAAAGCCGAAGGCTAGCTCACCAGGATGGTCAGTGAAGTGAGAGGAAAACCAAAGCTGGTGGTGAACATTAAAATATCCAAAGATGGAGATCTCTGCGAAAGGGTAGAGGGACAGAATGTGTGCTACTTTAAAAGTTAAATAGTCAAAGAATTTACTATAGTCAGAGGAGTTAAAGGAGAGATAGATAGCACAGAGTAATTTAGTTAGAGAGTAACTACTTGGATTTAGTTGAAGCCAGATAGATAGATAGATAGATAGATATATATATATATATATATATATATATATATATATATATATATATATATATATATATATATATATATATATATATATATATATATATATATATATATATATATATATATATATATATATATATATATATACTCACTCTTTCTTCATGGGACACAAATCTTCTGCAATACCATAAGCTGTCTTGATATCTGGCTCACCGACGCAGGATAAGATTAGATGTATGCTTTTAACATCTGGCAATGGACGGGTGATCGCCTCTCGTGTTACCCTCTTTACAGAAACGTGGATTCCTGTAAATATGCAAAATTTATCATAACTATCCTCAATGTCACTCTTTGATATCCTCTCACAAGTCATTTTCACAGACACACACACACACACACACACACACACACACACACACACACACACACACACACACACACACACACACACGGTGTGTGGTGTGTGCCTGGTCTCAGGCCTATCCGAAGATCGGAAATAATGAGCTCTGAACTCGCTCCGTAGGGTAACGTCTGGCTGTCTCGTCAGAGACTGCAGCAGATCAAACAGTGAACACACACACACACACACACACACACACACACACACACACACACACATACACTTACATATTAAAAAAGACAATTTGGGTTCAGGACAGGATGGTCATGTGTGTCGAACTTATTAAGCTTCTACTCGAGAGTAATAGAAGGACTGGAAAGCAGGGATGGATGGGTGGACACAGTATACCTGGATATAAAAAAAAAGGCTTTTGATAAAGTCCCTCATGGAAGACTACTTTGGAAACTAGAGAACATAGGAGGACTGCGAGGAACTTTGATAGAATAGACAAGGGACAGGTAGATGAGAACTGTGATCAGAGATACATACTCATCTTGGGGTAAAGTAACAAGCAGAGTGCCACAAGGGTCAGTGTTATCCCACATTATATTTTAGATTTATGTAAACGACATTCACAATGGGGTAAACAGTTATACAAATTTATTTGCTGATGCAAAGCTGCTAAGAGTGATCAAAACCCGGGAGGACTGTTTGTTGCTATAAACAAAATACATGAGTGAAGTAAGAAGTGGAAATTGGAGTTCAATACCAAGAAATGTCACGTAATGGAACTAGGAAAGAGCAAGAGAAGACTCGTATGGAACTATCTGATGGGAGAGGAACAAATAATGAAGACTAAAGAGGAAAAAGATCTGGGAGTGATTATACAGGAAAATCTGAACCCTGAAAAACACATAAGCAAGATATTTGGATTATCATATAAAATGTTGACTAATATAAGAGTGGCATTTCAATTCATGGACAAAGATATGATGAAAAAATTATCACAAGCATGATACGTCCAAAGCTGGAATATGCAGCTGTGGTGTGGTCTCCGAGCTCTAAAAATTATATAAGAAGATTAGAACGGATACAGAAGATTGCTACAAAGATGGTGCCAGAACTAAAGGACCTAACATATGAAGAAAGGCTGAAGGAAATGGGACTGCCAACCTTACAACATAGAAGAGAATGAGGAGACCTAATAACATAACAATGTACAAGATAGTCAATGGCATTGAAAAGATATACAAAGTAAAGAAGTAGATAGAAGAACAAGAGGAAATGTAAAGAAGATCAGGATGAGACAGTGTGTGAAGGATATTGGAAAATACAATTTTCCACATAGATCTGTGGAAAAGTGGAATGCATTGAATAATGAAGTTGTTACAACACATAATGTGCATAACTTTAAGGAAAAGTTGGATAAATGGAAACATGGAGACAGGAAAACCTCTATTTGTTTAAGGAAACTGACTGAATATACTATGGTTAAGGATTTCTAGGGTTTCCAGAATGAATGAAGTAATATGAGAAGGCTTCTTAATGTAGAGAGAGAATTAAGATATGTGATATATATATATATATATATATATATATATATATATATATATATATATATATATATATATATATATATATATATATATATATATATATATATATATATATATATATATATATATATATATATATATATATATATATATATATATATATATATATATATATATATATATATATATATATATATATATATATATATATATATATATATATATATATATATATATATATATATATATATATATATATATATATATATATATATATATATATATATATATATATATATATATATATATATATATATATATATATATATATATATATATATATATATATATATATATATATATATATATATATATATATATATATATATATATATATATATATATATATATATATATATATATATATATATATATATATATATATATATATATATATATATATATATATATATATATATATATATATATATATATATATATATATATATATATATATATATATATATATATATATATATATATATAGTGTGAATATTTTGACCAAATATGGGGAAACATTGTCATGAAAAACAACAGGGAATTTTCTTTAAGATGGTATGCGTTCCGAGCATAAAATTCAAAGTGGCATGTAGAATACATGTTTACGAAGAATGTAAAGTATAAGGGAAACATAATGAGATGATGAATGTGAAGTAGAAAGAAATCTTGAATCATTTGATACTAAAGGCTAATTCCGCAACATAACGCAGTTCTTTTCTATAATTTCTGCTTTTAATATGCACTAACTTACACACTGGCCATGGCATGTAGGCCCATTATTTCCATGTATATTTTGAAGACGTGCTTCACTCCTGAAATGCACCATGCACCTAAGTTGTGTATCTCTAATTTAGAGGAAGGCTCACTCCTTGGGGGACACTACTGGTCAGTGGTCGTCAGGTCATGATCAGGGTTGTTGAGGGGCTTCGTCCTGAACCATACCTGTGAAATTACTTTTAGCCTGTCATGCACATATATATTTTTTCTTTTATATTTTATAGTATTTTTCAATTTATCATTATTCGATCTAACTTTACTACTTAATCAGAGTAAATATATTTCATAAATTTGAAGGCTAATGCTGTAGACAACAGTATCTTTTTATTTCTAAAATGCTTTTGCTCCTCCATTACCCACTAAAAAGAATAAACTTAACCTAACCTAAACTAAACTTTGTCTTAATCCTTCCATCTTGTAGCTCTCGATGTGTCTGTTGATACAAACTCAATGAGCTCCCCCTTTCTCTCTCTCTCTCTCTCTCTCTCTCTCTCTCTCTCTCTCTCTCTCTCTCTCTCTCTTTATGGTTGAGTGAATAATTTATATATTTATTTTCCTTATTTCTCTTTCACGTACGTTTTTTTAACCGTTTCAATCAGAGTAAATCACACGAATGAAAGGTGAGATAGTTGAACAAATGTGCGCTTCCGTGCTGCCCTGCTGTTGAGATGAAAGGTGTATTTGCACTCTATTTGAATCGTCATTACTCTTTGTCCCCTAATATGGATATTCAAAAATATTTTGGTGAATGCGTCCATCGCTTCACTATCATCATGTCATTAACTGCTCACCTGTATCTCCTTTTGATTTATTTGTGTGGTTGTCAAGGCTGAACTTCCACTCACAACCTTCAAAGGCCTTCAGCGGTGAACCTTTTTAAAGTTCAGTGTCTACTAAAAAAACATTGAAGCAGAAAACTGATTCAACTGACATTATTTACTTCAATTAATGGAGGCGACTCGCTATAAAAAAGGCTACGTCGCTAAGCAGTGCCATTCCACCACGGACAGTCATGAAGACCTCACCAATTTTCCTCCTGTTGTGCGTGTGGGCTGCGCACGCCTACGCTTCAACGCTTGGGTCGCAGTCCCTCCAAAGGTCTTCTGCTACTCTTCGTCTGGGAACTGCTCGCTCATCTAGTTCACCTCTACGGCTTCAAGTGGATGCATTCAACCAACGCCACTCTCTCCGCCTGCAGCCAGCCCCCACTCCCTTCGCAAAGGGATTCAGGCTGCAGATCACATCCAGGGATGAACAAGGACGTGTCATCATCGAAGATATCGCCCATGACAAAGATGATAACGCCAGTGACTTGTACGAAGACCGTGAGGGTGGCAGCGTTGTGCGGCTGACCGCTGCTGGGGTAGAGGGATTCATTTCTCCTTCCCTCGCCCTTAACACTGCTGCTGACGGGAAACACGAAGCCGTGCGTCAGAATTATGAGCTTGAACCAGTACAACACGTCAGTGACTACTTGCAAGTGCCTGAAGAAGTACGCAGCAAGTACTCATCCACCACCACCAGTCGGGCCGAGACCTCCGCCACCGTTGAAATGTACATTGTCGTGGACAGCACCCTGACGGCCAAGCTGGGCTCCAGTACGAATGTGAAGAACTACCTGGGGGTGTTTTGGAACGCTGTCAATCTAAGGTTCGCCACCATGACCGACCCTAAAATCAAGCTGGTCCTGGCTGGCGCCCTCATCGTCAGCGATTCCTCTGACGAGACCTACATCAATGACAACATTCTCACTCAAAATTATATCAACGGCGATAACACCCTGGAATCGCTGAGCAAATGGGCTTTCGAGAAGAGAGACTCTCTGCCGCCACACGACATGGTGTACCTCATGACTGGCAAGGACATGGCCAGCGTGGAGGATGGCGCGATACAGAAGGGTCTTGCAGGCATTGCTTGGCTTAGCGCCGCCTGCGTTGTAGCACCGAGCAACTCGAAATCTTATAACACAGCAATGGGCGAAGACTCTGCTCTGTACACGGGCGTGATGACCGCTGCCCACGAGGTGGCACACAACTTGGGTGCGCCACACGACGGGTCTGGAGACGCCGCATCCTGCTCCTGGAACGACGGCTTCCTCATGAGCTACATACAAGGTAACTCCAACAAGCTGTTATTTTCTTCGTGCTCCCAAAGTCTGATGAAGGCGTACGTCTCAAGTAACAGTGCCGCATGCCTGCACACCGACACGGCTACCTCGCAGATCACCTTGTCGTCCACGCTACCCGGGGAGAAGGTGAGCATGGACCAGCAGTGCCAGGCAGCCACTGGGCAGAGTGGCGCTTACGCCTCCACGTCTGTTTCTGAGAATTCGCTCTGCTACCTTCTGGTGTGTCAGTGGAAACAACAAGAAGGGTATTACATATACACGTATACCCAAAGCACAGGAGAACCTGCTGCAGAAGGTTCTCCGTGCAAGAGCGGCGGAAAATGCAAGAATGGATCCTGTCAGTAAGATGCTAACCTTTGTCGTTCACAGGAGAACGACTTCTGACTGGCTGATCTAAATGTGGGCAAAATGTACCTTCATTAAGTTAGGCTGATCAGCTGATACAATAAAATATTAATCTATGGCAGTAAACATTGCTTTTCTTTCCAACCTGTAGTAGCATCAAGTGTTTGCCACAAGGCTCCTTTCCTTCTGGTGACTTTACAGGGAAGTCAAGGACGCGCTGCGGTGATGAGAGCGGCGCACTAATTTAATCTATTATCAAGTTAATCGAACACACCTAGTATGATGCGATATTATGGTCCACGAATTCTTTATCTAGGAATTATTATTATTATTATTATTATTATTATTATTATTATTATTATCATTATTATTATTATTATTATTATTATTATTATTATTATTATTATTATTATTATTATTATTATCATTATTATTATTATTATCGTTATTATTGTTATTATTATTATTATTATTTTCACAATTATCATTATTATTATTATTATTATTATTATTATTATTATTATTATTGTTGTTATTATTATTAATATTATTATTATTATTACTATTATTGGTATTATTATTATTATTATTATTATTACTATTATTATTATTATTGTTAATATCATTGTTATTATTGTTATTATTATTATTATTATTATTATTATTATTATTATTATTATTATTATTATTGTTGTTGTTGTTATCATTATTGTTATTATTGTTGCTACTATTATTGGAAGCTATAATAAAACTGCTGGATTAAGCAGATAAGCATTTATTGTTGTTGAATTGTGGTAATATTTACATAGGGAATTCAAACATTGATATGAAGCAAGAAAGATTAGTAATGGGTAATGTATTATGAAATTAAAAGGAGAAATACAGATAGATTGCCTGTCATGATGAATAATAATGGATGAGTTTGTGGGGAATATTGTCATTAGGTAAAAAAACACTGCTTTATAAAACCGACTACCTGACTGACAACATCGACATCATCTTCATTTTTTCATTGATCTATTTTCATCAGTTATCTTTATAAAAAAAAAACAAAAAAAAGTAACAGACATATTTTAATCAAACACAACTGGTCACTATCGATGTAAGTAATCACACCAGCTGTTCCTCTTCTGGCAGGCCATGTGGTCAGTACTGCAACAGCAAGATTTCCTTCAAGGGCAGCCTTACAGCCATAACATGCACTCCGGTTCTCTGTGTAGCAAAACCAGAATGTCACAGAATTGCAGGATTACTAAAGGAATACAAAGATGCATGTTTATGGGGAGGCTGAAGACAGTCCCTATAAACACACACACACACACACACACACACACACACACACACACACACACACACACACACACACACACACACACACACACACACTATAATAATGATAGTAATAATAATAATAATAATAATAATAATAATAATAATAATAATAATAATAATAATAATGATAATAATAATAATAATAAATAGTTACCTTCTGGACTCTTTCGCTCTGAGTAAATGTTTTGTTGACTCGTTAATATACTGTGCGTTGTCCAGAGTGACATTAGAGAATGGCATCCTCATACCCTTCCGTACTCTTATTCCAGCCTTTGCCAGGCCCTGCGCCAGCTGTACCCATCCTTCAGTGCTTAGTGAAGCTTCTGGGAATCTAATGACTTTGTATCTGTTGGCAATATATATATATATATATATATATATATATATATATATATATATATATATATATATATATATATATATATATATATATATATACATATGCAGGAGGGGAAACTGGCCAAGGGCAAAAAAAATAAAAAATAAAAAAATGCCCACTGGGTTGCCAGTTACCTTAAAGATTATATATGATGAGTTATACAAAATTCAGGGACAAATGTCTTGAAACCTTCCTCTTAGAAAAAGTCAAGTCGTAGGAATATGGAAATACAGAAGCAGGCAGGGAGTTCCATAGTTTACCAGAGAAAGTTATGAATGAATTAGAGTACTGGTTAACTCTTGCAATATAGAGCTCGACAGAATAGGGGTGAGAGGAAGAAGAAAGCCTTGAGCAGCGAGGCCGCAAAAGGGGAAGCATGCAGTCAGCAAGATCAATAGAGTAGTTAGCATGAAAATAGCGATAAAAGATAGCAAAGAATTACTTTACCAATAAGCTAAACTATATTGGGAGGCGGTGGTATAGTGGATAAGGTGGTGAGCGTGGACCCCACATCTGGCAGACCTGCACGCAAAGGTTCGAGTCGCACCACATATCGCCTTGATATTTTGCCATTTGTGGAGTGGTTTAAAGTTGCCTACATGTGACCTCCAAATTCTAGGTGGTTACACCAAAGATGTGCTTGGGTGGTAATATGGGCCCTAATATGGGTACCACTTTAGATAAAATTGCCTGCGCTACTAATGAGTAGAAGCTTAACAGCGTTTCCAGTACTCTTCAAGTTACTTACAGGCGGTATAGGCCAGGGCTTAAAAAAAAAAAAGAAAAAAACGGCGGTGAGAAAAAGTCTGAAGATAGTCAGTCAGAGGAGGGGAGTTGATGAGAAGAAAAGCTTTTGATTCCACCCTGTCTACCAAACTATGTGAGTGGAATCCCCCAAACATGCAAATAAGTACTCCATTAAGGACGGATAAGGCCGTTGTACAGAGTTAGCAGTTGGAGGAGCGAGAAAAACTGGCGGAGACACCTCAGAACGTCTAATTTCTTAGAGGCTATTTTAGCAAGAGATGAGATGTAAAGTTTCCAGTTTAGATTATGAGTAAAAGACAGACTGAGGATATTCAATGTAGAAGACGGGGACAGCTGAATGTCATTGAAGAAGAGATAGCTGTCTGGAAGGTTGTATCGAGTTGATAGATAGAGGAATTGACTCTTTCAGACATTGAACACTACTAAGTTTTCTCTGCCCCAATCAAAAAACTTAGAAATATCAAAAGCCAGGCCTTCTATGGTGTCCTTGCGTGATCTATTGACTTCCTGAAGGATTAAGAACATAAGAACATAAAAAAAGAGGGAATCTGCAAGAGGCCGCCAGGCCTACACGTGGCAGTCCCTGTATGATTAAAGCTACCTAATTCCATCTATCATCTCCATCCATAAATTTATCCATTCTTCTTTTAGACCTCTCTATTGACTCAGCCCTGACTACATGACCACTGAGTCCGTTCCACTCATCAACCACTCTGTTTGAAAACCAGTTTCTTCCCATTTCTCCTAATCCTGAATTTTTCAAGCTTAAACACATTATTTCTGGTTCTGTTCCCGTTACTGATCCTAAAATATTCGTTCATGTCCTCTTTGTTAATACCCTTATACCACTTAAATACTTCTATCAGGTCTCCTCTTAACCTAAGTCTCTCTAAGGAATGCAGATTGAGTTTCTTCAGTCTCGCTTAATAGGGAATATTCCTCATGCCCTGTATCTTTTTAGGCATCCTCCTTTGCACTAACTTCAATAGAGCTATATCTTTTCTATAATGTGGGGACCAGAATTATACTGCATAGTCAAGATGTGGTCTAACCAGCGCCAAGCATAATTTTAATATTACCTCTGGGCTTCTGCTTTTAACACTTCTAAATATGAATCCTAGTACCCTATTCGCCTTATTTCTAGCCCCAGTACACTGTATCCTTTGACCGAGATTGGAGCTGACTATGACTCCTAAATCCTTT
>NC_059287.1:6085216-6232716 GCF_017591435.1 Portunus trituberculatus
AGATCAGGATGAGACAGTGTGTGAAGGATATTGGAAAATACAATTTTTCACATAGAACTGTGGAAAAGTGGAATGCATTGAATAATGAAGTTGTTACAACACATAATGTGCATAACTTTAAGGAAAAGTTGGATAAATGGAAACATGGAGACAGGACACTATGAGCTCCACTCAAACCCTGTACAATACAACTAGGTAAATACACACACACACACACACACACACACACACACACACACACACACACATATGCCAGACGAAAACCAACGGTTTATAGAAACCTCTATTTGTTTAAGGAAACTGACTGAATATACTATGGTTAAGGATTTCTAGGGTTTCTAGAATGAATGAGGTAATATGAGAAGGCTTCTTAATGTAGAGAGAGAATTAAGATATATGAAGGAGGTGATGTCCAGTCTCATGGACAAACATGACCGACTGCTAACAGAAAACACAGCTCTGAAATTGAGAGTAGCTGAATGTGAAAATGTCAGTGGAATAAGCCAGGAATTGAAAGAGGAGATTTTGGAAATAAGGAATCAAAATGACGCTCTAAAAACCCCATACCAGAATTATGAAAGCTCTTTAAAGAGCTTGCAGGATAAAGTGCAGGACAGACAAGGCAAAAGGTGGTCTAGGTGATAACAAATTGAGAGAACTAAGAAATGAATGGAAAACAGGAGCAAGAAGAAGAAAAAGTCAAATTTTCAGAAGTGGTAAAGAGACAAATTCAGGAGAACACAAAAGTCGCTGTAATAGAGGTTATCGATGAAAAGGAAAGTATGGTGTGAGATGCAGTGGACAAGAAAAAAGCTTTGTGATTTATGGGATGAGAGATAAGAAAAATCCAAATAAATTCACAAGAGAACGTGAAGAAAGGGAAATGGCCAAAACTGTTATCAAACGAGTACAAGACAGCACACAAGAGTTTGACCAGGAGGTGGAGGAAGTGATTAGACTGGGAAGGTACAGTGAAGGGGTTAAGAGACCAATGAAGGTGAAAATTAGATGTCAAGTGGCTGTAGAGGAAATTATGGCTAGAAAAGGGAAGCTAGCAGATGATGTCGATCATAAGGAAATATGGAAAAAAAAGATATGAACTTAGATGAAAGGGAAAGGGAGAAAGTGCTAAGAAGAGAAGCTAAGGAAAAAAAAATGAGAAAACAGAGATAGAGAAAAAGAATTTTTACTGGAGGGTTCTGGATATGAGACTAAAGAAGTGGTATCTAAGGAAAAAAGATGAGGTCGTGGAGGAGGCAATAAATTAAGAGTGACTTATACTAACATAGATGGTTTGTTATCAAGCATATTGGAAGTTCGGGACTATTTGAAATAGAAAAAGCCAGATGTAATGTGTATTGTTGAAACAAAACTGAAGAATGAGATACATGTCAACTTTAAAGAGGAAGGATATAATACCTGGAGGAGGGACAGGAAGGATAAAGGGGGAGGAGGAGTGCTAATAATGGTTCGTGATAACATTTGTGTGGAGGATGTGCAATATGGAGAGGACAAAGTGGAAGTATTGGGAGTAACAATCACAACAGAAGATTTGAAGAAGAGAAAAATTATAATTACATATGTTCCACCAAAGACAAATACATGGGGATCAGAAGAGCATAAAGATATGCAAAGAGAGACGATAAAGTATCTGGATAACATGATAAGAGATAGAAGAATACTCTTGGTTGGAGACTTCAACTGTAAAAAAATAAACTGGGGAGAGATGGAAGTAATGGACAATGCTGGGCAGTGAAGTGAGAAAGTGTTACAGATGACTATGGTTAATACAATGGACCAGTGGGTAGAAGAGTCAACAAGATACAGGGGGAAAGAGGAACTGTCGTTACTTGACCTAGTCTTCACAAAAAAACTGGAGTCCCCTTCAATCATACAATACCTTAGTCTAATGGAGAAAAGTGATCATGTGACATTAGAGATGCAAATGCAGGAGGAAGATGAGATAAGATACAGAGAGGACTATAAAGGAGAGAGATTGAATTATGCAAGAGCAGATTTTGAAAAACTAAGGAGTTATTTTGCTGATATTGAGTAGAGTAATATTATGAGCAGGAAGACTATACTAGAGAAATATGACATTCTTACAAGAATACAATGAAGGAGTAAAAAAGTTTGTTCCTGTTTATAGAGTTCAGAAAAAAATACATGCTTGTTACAATGCTAGATGTATACAAGCAAAAAAAGACAAAGGACAAAGCATGGAAGAAACTTTTAAAGCAGGGAAATGACTATAATAGTCACCAGTACAAAGATACTAGAAATGAATATATTAGAGTAACGAGAGAGAGGAAGAAAGAAAGTTTGAGAAGGATATAGTGGATAAAAGCAAGGATGAACCCAAACTTTTCTATAAGTTTATAAACGGCAAAACAAAGAATAAGGAAACAATTGAAAAATAATTAAAGAAGGAAAGACATACCAAACAGGGAAAGAAATGTGTGAAATAATGAATGAGAGCTTCAAAACGGTTTTCACTGAAGAAGATGACTTCACAGAACCTAACAGGACATTGAATTGCTTAGGATTACAGGAAATTGCATTTCATAAAGAGGATATTGGAAGACTACTGGACAAGTTGGAAGTCAGTAAAGCAATGGGGCCAGATGGTGTATCAGGCTGGGTGTTAAAAGAATGTAAAGAGCAATTACTGGAGCCAATTTGGGAAATAATTAAAAGTTCAATAAATGAAGGGAAAGTTCCACTAGAGTGGAAGAGAGCCAACGTAATACCGATATTTAAAGGAGGAAAGGCAACTGAACCACTAAATTACAGACCAGTGTCACTTACAAGTGCCGTAGGGAAGTTATGTGAAATAATTATCAAAGAAAAATGGATTAAATTTCTAGAAGAGGAGCAAGTCATATCGAACAGACAGTTTGGGTTCAGGACATGGCAGTCATGTGTATCAAACTTATTACGCTTCTACTCCAGGGTTATTGCAGGACTGGAAAGCAGAGATGGATTGATAGACACAGTATAGCTGGACATTTAAAAGGCATTTGATAAAGTCCCTTACGGAAGACTTCTTTGGAAACTAGAGAACATAGGAGGAATGCATGGAACCTTGCTCGAATGGACAAAAGATTATTTGACAGATAAAGAAATGAGAACTGTGATCAGAGATACATACTCGTCTTGGAGTAAAGTAACTAGCGGGGTGCCACAAGGGTCAGTGTTAGCCCCCATTATGTTTCAAGTTTATGTAAACGAAATTCACATATAGGTAAACAGCTATATGAATTTATTTGCTGATGATGCAAAGTTGCTAAGAGTTATCAAAACCAGAGAGGACTGTATACTGCTATAGGAAAATTTAAATAAGATCTATGAATGGAGCAAAAAAGTGGAAATTGGAGTTTAATGCCAAGAAATGTCACATAATGGAACTAGGAAAGAGTAAGAGAAGACCAGTATGGAACTATTTGATGGGAGAGGAGCAAATAACGAAGACTAAAGAGGAAAAAGATCTTGGAGTGATCATACAAGAAAATCTGAGCCCTGATAAACACATAAACAAGATATTTGGACTATCATATAGGATGTTGACTAATATAAGAGTGGCATTTTATTACATGGATAAAGATATGATGAAAAAAATCATTACAAGCATGATACGCCCAAGGCTGAAATATGCAGCAGTCGTATGGTCTCCGAGCTCTAAAAAAGATATAAGAAAACTGGAAAGGATACAGAAGATTGCTACAAAGATGATGCCGGAATTAAAGGACCTCACATATGAAGAACGACTGAAGGAAATGGGACTGCCAATCTAGATATAAGAGAACGCAGGGACCTAATAACAATGTATAAGATAGTAAATGATATTGAAAAAATAGACAAAGGAGACCTGGTGCTGTTGGCGGAAGAGGACGGAAGGACAAGAGGACACGAAAAGAAGATCAGGATGAGGCAGTGTGTGAAGGATGGTGGAAAATACAGTTTTCCACACAGAACGGTGGAAAAATGAAATGCATTGGGTAATGGAATTGTTGCAGCACATAGCGTGCATAACTTTAAAGAAAAAATTGATAAATGGAGATATGGAGACAGGACACTATGAACCCCGCTCGAATCCTGTACAATACAACTAGGTAAATACACACACATAGAGTTGCTGCCTACATTTCAAATTCTTCAAATGCCATTTATAGATCAACCAAAGCGGAGAAGCTTCTGGCATCTCGTTTTTACTAAGTGGTAAGATTTTTTTTTCATGCAAGAGGGAAACCAGCTGAGGACAACAAAAGATAATACAAAAAGGCTCACTTAAAATGATAGTCCTCTTAAAGATTGGTGAAGAATTAGCCAAAATTCATGGACAAATGGTTTGAAACTTTCCTTTTAAAGGAAGTCAAGTCGTAGGAAGACAGAATTACAGTAGCAGGCAGGGAGTTCCAGAGTTTACCAGAGAAATGTATGAATGATTGAGAGTAGTGGTTAACTCTTTTTTCAGAGAGTTGGACAAAATAGGGATGAAAGGAAGCCTTGTGGAACGAGACCACAGGAGGAGGGGAGGCATGCAGTTAGCAAGATCAGTAGAACAATTAGCATGAAAATAGTGATAAAAAATGGAAAGAGATGCAACATTTCCGCGATGAGAAAGAGGCTGAAGATAGTCAATCAGAGGAGGGGAGTTGATGAGATGAAAAGTTTTTGATTCCACCCTATCTAATAAAGCTGTATGAGGGGAACCGCCCTTAACATGCGAAGAGTACTCCATACAAGGACGGATAAGGCTCTTGTACAGAGTTAGCAGTTGGAGGGTTGAGAAATACTGCCGGAGGCTACTAGGTTTTCTGACTTTTCTCTGTCCCAATCAGAAATCTTAGAGAGACCAGAAGCCAGGCGTTCTGTGGCGTTCCTGCGTGATCTATTGAATTTCTGAAGGGTTGGTCGTCTCTGAAAGGACGTGGAAAGATGTAGGCTGGTATCATCAGCGTAGGAATGCACAGGGCAAGAAGTATGGTTAACAAGGGCATTAATGAATAATAGAAAGAGAGTGGGTGATAGGACGGAACCTTGAGGAACACTGTTCATAGATTTAGGAGAACAGTGTCTACCGTAGAATAGAACGGTCGGAAAGGAAACTTGAGATAAAGTTGCTGAGACAAGGATAGAAACTGTAGGAGGCCAGTTTTGAAATAAAAGCTTTGTGCCAAACTTTATCAAAAGCTTTTGATATGTAACGCGACAGCAAAAGTTTCACCGAAATCTCTAAAAAAAGATAACCAAGACTCAGTAAGGAATGCCAGAAGATCACCAGTAGAGCGACCTTGATGGAAGCCATACTGGCGATCAAATAGAAGATTGTGAAGTGACAGATTTTTTTTTTTTATACCATGTGGGCTTTTCACAGGAACTTATGGGCTAAAGGGGATAGTACTTATTAAGGGTACCTCCTATTTCAAAGAACTGGAAAGTTGAGTGAGGAAGAATACACTCAGACCGTAGACAGGATTCGAAGTGTGCTTGAGAGATGGACCTCAAAGCAGCAGGATCACTGTAAGAATCTTCCTATTGAGGACAGACTCATAACATTTGACAAGCAAAGAGATTAAAGCTATAGGATGGTAGTTAGAGGGATTAGAACGGTCACCCTTTTAAGGAACAGGCTGAATGTAGGCAAACTTTCAGCAAGAAGGAAAGGTAGAAGGCAATAAGCATAGTTGACAGAGTTTGGTAAAGCAAGGTGCAATCACGGAAGCACAGTTTTTGAGAACAATAGGAAGGAATTCTACAGCAAAAAAGTTTACGCAAATCTTAGTGGTAGCTGCCACTCTCCGATGACTGCTTCCCTCTGTGCAGGGTGTTGTTGGAGATGAGGATTGAATACTTGTGATGATTTGATTTGATCGCAAGCATAATCGTCACCAGAGGAAGACATCTTGTTGAGTAGTTGCTTGTTTACATTCACTTTCGCCAACCACTGGCAGCCAGCCGATACTTCTCAGTCGCTACGTGTGAATGTGTTCCGACTAGATGGACTCAGTCGATACTTCTAGCAACTTGCAATTTCAGTTGCATACTGACACGTGTGAACCCGCCTTTAGCATAGAACACACACACACACACGTGGTGCAGGAGGAGGGAAAAGACCTAGTACAAGAAATAGAGGACTTCCATAGAATTGGAAAGTTCACAAGAGAAGGTATGAGGCCAATAAGAATCAAACTTAAGTCACAAAAGGATGTAGATGAATTGGTGGAGAAGTCATGGAGGCTAGCCCAGCAGGAAACAACAAGGAAGATTTGGTTGAGAAGAGATCTCGGTGAAAAGGAAAGAGAAATGTTAAATGAGTTGAGAAAGGAGGCTTTGAAAAAAATGAAGAGAGGACAGAAGAGGAGAAGAAAGAGTTTTCTGGAGAATCTTGGATATGAGACTGAGGAAGTGGTTCATAACCCAGAAAAGTACAGCAAGAAAGGACTAAAGAAACTTACATATGAGCGAAATGTAATGTATTCCAACATAAATGGAGTGATATCGGGATTTTAGAACTCAACGATTACTTGAGGGACAAGAACCCAGATATTGTGGGTCTTACTGAAACAAAACTGAGAGAGGGAGAAGACCTGATGATGGTTGGAGAAGGAAATATAACGTTTGGAAAAGAAATAGAGTAGGTAAGATGGGAGGAGGAGTGATGTTGCTGGTTAAAAAGATATAAAGGTGGATCAAGTGAAAAAGGTATGGGAAAGGCAGAAGTGCTAAAGATCAGAGCAGAAACTAATGAAGGAAAAAGAGGCACTACATAGTGGTGTACGTACCACCTAAGACAAATGCATGGTCAGTACAGGAATATGAAGAAATGATAAGTGATACAGGAACATGTCTGGAAGAAATGTTGGGTGGCTGTGAACGAACTATAATGATGGGAGATTTTAATTGTAAAGAGGTGTGTTGGGAGGACTGGTCAATGGAAGGATCAGAGACAACATGGGAAATACACTATTGACACTGGCAATGGAAAATGTGTTAACTCAGTGGGTCAAAGAAGATACTAGGTTTGGAGGAGAGGGAGCATCGTCAAGACTGGACTTGGTCTTTAGTACAGAGCCAATGGTCATTGAGGAGATGAGGGTGGAGTGCCCTTTAGCAAAGAGTGATCATGCAGTTTTGGAGTTCAAGGTGATAGACGAAGAGAAATCTAGAAGAAATGAAGAATATAAAGTGGGAAGATGGAATTATGCCAAGACAGATTTTGGAAACCTAAAGAAATTCTTTCAAGAGACAAATTGGATGAAATTCAAGAGTGCTAAGGAGCAAATGAAAAGTGGAAGGAATTTATAAAAATATACAAAGAAGGTGAGAAAAATTTGTACCAATAAGACAACATAGAGAAGTTGGAAAGCAGGACTGGTTTAACGATAGATGTGAAAAGGCTAGAACAAGAAAAGAGGATGCATGGAAGAGGTGGAGAAGGAAAAGACGGATTAAGCAGTGGGAAAGTTACAAAAGAGCAAGAAATGAATATGTGTTGATTAGAAGAGAAGAAAGAAAGAAACAAGAAAAGGATATAATTGATAAATGTAAAGACCAACCAAGGCTTTTTACAGACATGTGAACAACAACATCAAAAATAGAAAGTATTGAAAGTTTAGAAGTAAATGGAGTATGCAGTGAAGATCCCAGGAAATGGCAGAGGCTATGAATGGATGCTTTCGGAAGGTATTCACAAAGGAGACTGCTTTTGACAAACCACTGGTAATGGAACAGAAAGGGATTATGAAGGAGTTTCAAGTAACTGTGGAGGAGATCAAGAACATGATGGGGAGTTTAGAAGTGAGAAAAGCTGTGGGACCTGATGGGGTATCAGGATGGATTTTAAGAGAATGCAGGGAGCAATTGGCAGAAAAAGTTTGTGAAGTAATTGATGCCTCATTAAGGGAAGGTGTAGTGCCCCAAGACTGGAAAAGAGCTAACATTGTCCCAATCTATAAATCAGGTAACAAGAGAGACCCATTGAACTATAGACCAGTGTCACTTACAAGTGTGGTAGCTAAGATGTGTGAGAGGGTGGTGAAGACTAGATGGACAGACTTCTTGGAGAAAAATGACATACTTTGTGAGTGTCAATTTGGTTTTAGGAAAGGGCGTTCATGCACGACAAACCTGATATGTTACTATTCGAGGGTGATAGATGTAATACAGGAAAGAGATGGTTGGGCTGATGGAATATATCTGGATTTAAAAAAGGCCTTTGATAAGGTACCACACCAGAGACTGATCTGGAAACTTGAAATGGTAGGAGGAGTGCATGGCAGTTTACTAAAATGGATGGAAGACTTTTGGTAGGAAGAGAAATGAGAACAATAATTAAGGACAGACCATCAGAATGGGGATTGGTGGAGAGTGGAGTTCCACAGGGATCAGTGTTGGCACCAGTAATGTTCGCAGTCTACATAAATGACATGGTGGATGGGGTGTCCAGTTATGTGAGCCTATTTGCAGACGATGCAAAATTGTTAAGAAAAGTGAGATGTGACAAAGATTGCGAACTACTCCAGGAAGACTTGGACAGAATATGGAAATGGAGCTGTACATGGCAAATGGAGTTCAACACGACAAAATGCAAGAAAATAGAGTTTGGCAAGAGTGAAAGAAGAATCAGGAGTATGTACAAGATAGGAAATGAAGACATAAAACCAGTCATGAAGAAAAAGACCTTGGGGTGACAATTACCAATGACCTATCGCCAGAGAGACATATAAACAAAATAATTGGAGAAGTATTGAACTTATTGAGGAACATAAGAGTGGCGTTCGTATATCTAGATGAAGAAATGATGAAGAAAATAATTACTGCAATGATAAGACCGAGGCTTGAATATGCAACAATACAGTGGGCTCGAACTTAAAGAAACACATAAGGAAACTAGAGAAAGTACAGAGGGCTGCAACAAAATGGTGCCTGACTTAAGAGATTTGACTTATGAAGACAGACTGAAAAGAATGCAACTTCCAACCCTGGAAAACAGAAGAGAAAGGGAGACCTGATAGCAATATACAGAGTGATGATTGGCATGGAAAAATGGATAGGGAAGATCTGTGTATGTGGAATGGAAGAATGTCGAGAGGGCATGGGAAAAAACTAAAATGGCCACTTATAGGAGAGATGTGAAAAATATAGCTTCCCTCATAGAAGGGTGGAAGCATGGAATAGTTTAGACGTGGAAGTGGTCAACGCAAGGAATATTCATGATTTTAAGAAAAAGCTGGACATTAATAGATATGGAGCGGGACAACACGAGCATAGCTCTTTTCCGTATGTTACAATTAGGTAAATACAATTAGGTAAATACACACACACACACACACACACACACACACACACACACACACACACACACACACACACACACACACACACAGATAGTACACACTCATCACAAATGGGAACATGTTCTATATGTGGCAGGAAAATGGGAATGTTATTGTGTGCTAGCCCCTGTTCCTTGGAGGAAAGTGCCCTGTTCAACTATAGAGCAAGTAGGAGGGATATGAAAGATTGTAGCCTGTGTGTGTGTGTGTGTGTGGTCTCAGTCATACTGAAAATGGTCATGAGCTCTGAGAAATTGGGAAAGCTGGCTGGGGTGAAGCAGAGACCGTGGTGAATTACACCCAAAAAACATTATGAAAAAAAAAATTAGTAAGTTCGTCATGTAAATAAGAAAGTTAAAAACTCACTGAGGTTGGACAACTGCAGAAGAGAGGGGCGGACTTGTAAGAGAGTTGGCAGAAGGCTACTGCAGTGATCATTCCCTGTAATAACCAAGGACAGTTCTTTCAAGTTTCTGGGGAGCAGTGTCAGATGCTCAGCATCCAGATTGCCTTTGAAATTCTCTAGATTGTTCCTGGAATAATAAAACTTGGCTATATTCATAGACTCATAATGAAAAAAAAATTATAAAATGTCACATAGACTAGGAAACACACTAATGATGAATCTCTTTTTTCTCTCTCACACACACACACACACAAAAAAAAGGCTCCGTGGAGGCGGGCGTGCCTCCTTCAGAGCAGATCTAACTAACACTCCAAGAAGCAATGTGGAGTGAGAATAGTTATTGCTATTGAGGGGCAACCAGAGCGAGTGAAGAGTGTACAGAGTGAAGAGCCTGGTGGCGTGTATATGGGAGTGATGGAGGTGTGAGAATATCCAAAGACAGAGCGGGAACCACACAAAGGAGACATGAGCATCCCACCATAAACGTAGCTACCAGGCCTGGAGTGACAAAATGCTAGGAAGAGTAAAAAAAAAAATGGATAGAGGTAAGAAATAAATTACCAAATTCAAAATATGTTGATGAGGAGGAGCAAAGCCGAAAGTGGAGTCAAAGCATGAGTCCATCTTCAACAGGGCAACATTGCAAGGTAGATTGGTAATGTTGGAGAAGAGATTTGAGGAGTTGGTGAAGGAATTAAAAGTTCAGAGGAGTGAGGAGGAGCAGGATAGAGAATTCCAAGGCTTTGAAGGAAAGAGTTAAGAGACTGGAGGAAAATGAAAAACGATTGGTGGATGAGAATGCACACTTGAGAGTGGAGGTTGAAAAATACAAGAGACGGTTGGAGGAGAAAATGGAGAGTAGTAAAGGAGAAAGATGACTTTAAGGAAATGATTAGTGAGCAGAATGAAAGGTTTGAAAGGAATGGGAACTGAAGAAAACACAATGGACTGAGTCGAGGGAAGCAGAGATGGTTGGATTACAAGAAATAATTAAAGATCAGTTGAAGGAAGACAAAAAGAAAGGTCAAGGAACTGGTTAATGTAATGAAGAATAAGGAAACATTGATAAGGAAATAGCAGAAAAGAAGAAGAGTGTGTTAATATTTGGGATGAAAGAACAAAATATAACATATAAGCCTAAGAGAATTAAGGAAGAATTAAAAACGGTAAGAGATCTGTTCAAAAATCTAAATGATGATGAAAAAAAGACCTACAAGAAGAAGTGGAAGAGATCCATAGACTGGGTCCGTATAAGGAGGAGTGAGCAGACCGATTAAAGTAGTACTGAAGTCACAACAATCTGGAGGATATCCTATATAGAACATCAAAGTTAAGAGAGATAGAAGGTTGTAAAGAGGTGTTTGTGAGAAAGAATAGAAATGAGGAAAGAGGAGAAGATATAAGGAATTGGTGGAAGAGGCGAGAAGGAAAAATGATGAGCGGTCTGAGGAGGAAAGAGAAAAGTTTTTTTGGAGAGTTATAGGAGAGAGAGTCAGAAAGTGGTATGTGGAAAGAAGGAATACGGAGGAACCCCTAGAGGGAGCAGTGGGTGGACCGTAATGTATACTAATATAGATGGGATACTGTCAAGTAGATTAGAATTGCAAGACTATAAAATTATGATAGTGGAGAAGCCTGATATAGTGTGTTTGACTGAGACAAAATTGCATGAAAAAACAAAGATAAATTTGGATAATAAATATAATATATGGAGAAAGGATAGAGAGAGTAAAGGTGGAGGAGGAGTTATGATTATGACGAAGAAAGAAATAAATGTGGATAAGGTTTGGTATGGGAAGAACAATGCAGAAGTGATAAGCATAAGGATAAAGAGTGATGGAAAAGAATTAATAATCATGGTGACCTATGTACCTCCTAAAACAAATTCTTGGACATTAAGGGGAATACAACAATATGATCAAGGATACTTTACAGAGTTTGGAAAGTGTATTATCTGGAAAAAGAAAGGTGATACTAGAAGGAGATTTTAATTGTAAGGAGGTGGATTGGGAAAATCTAGTAAGTGGTGTTGGAGAGGAAGCATGGGGGAGAGAGATTTCTTAATCTAATGATGGAAAATATGATGGAACAGAGGGTGAAGGAAAATACTAGATATAGAGGAGATGATGAACCGGCTAGACTGGATTTGGTGTTAACAAGAGGTACCTATGTGGAGATATACAATACAAGTGTCCTTTGAGAAAGAGTGATCATGTGGTTATGGAAATGCAGATAGCAACAACACAGCGAAGGAAGGAGAGACATACAGGAGTGGTAGATTGAATTATAGAAAGATGGACACAGAAAGTTTGAAAAATTATTTCAGAATATTAGATTGGGAGGAGATGTTACAAATCAGAGAAGTGCAAAAGAAATATGAGATTTTTATGAAATATTATAAAGAAGGAGTTATGAAATTTGTACCAAAGTATAAACCGAGAGAGGAAGGAAGAAAGGATTGGTTTAATGCAACTTGTGTTAAGGCTAAGGAAAAGAGAGATGTGGCTTGGAAAAGATGGAAAAGAGCAGGAATATACTAAATAAGGAGAATTATAGAGTGGCGAGAAATGAGTATGTGAGGGTAAGGAGGAGGAAGAAAGAAAATTTGAAAAGATATTGTAGACAAGAGTAAGGAACATCCAAAATTGTTTTACAGGTTCATAAATGGTAAACTTAAAAAGAGAGTCCATTGAAAGATTAAAAGGAGAGCAAGGGATAGTAGATGACCCTAAGAATATAGTGGAATTGCTAAATAATAGGTTTCAGCAAGTATTTACTGAAGAAACAATGTTTGTAAAGCCTCAGAATGTACAAGGAAATGTGCACATGGATGACATTAAGATACCTAAAAGGAGTTATATAAAATGTTGGAGGAACTTAAAGATGATAAAGCGATGGGACCAGATGAAGTTTCAGGAAAATTATTGAAGGAGTGTAGAGAAGAATTGATTGATCCATTATATGATATTATAAGGTGTTCATTAGAAACAGGGGAAGTACCAGTAGAATGGAAGAGAGCTGAAGTGGTGCCCATTTATAAGGGAGGCAGTAAGGAAGAGCCTCTTAACTATAGACCTGTGTCTCTAACAAGTGTGGTCGGTAAGATTTGTGAGAGGGTGATAAAGAAATATTGGATACGGTTCCTGGAGGATCATAAGTTATTATCGGATCATCAATTTGGCTTCAGGGAAGGGAGGTCATGTGTAACAAATCTACTGAGCTTTTATTCAAGAGAGAGAGGGATGGATGAACTGTGTATATTTGGATTTAAAGAAAGCTTTTGACAAGGTACCTCACATGAGACTGTTATGGAAATTAGAGATTTATGGAGGACTGAAAGGAAAAGTGTTAAAGTGGATGGAAAACTACTTGAGATGGAGGGAGATGAGAACGGTAATAAGGGATGCAAAGTCGGACTGGTTGGTGGTGGAGAGGCTCAGTGCTGGCACCAATACTTTTCCTTGTATATATTAATGACATGCCAGAGGGAGTAAACAGTTATATTAATTTGTTTGCAGATGATGCAAAGTTGTGTAGGTGTGTGAAGAGTGAAGAAGATTGTGAAATTTTACAGGCAGACCTGGATAAGATTTGGGAGTGGAGCAAGAGGTGGCAAATGGAATTTAATCTGAGCAAAAGTCATGTGATGGAGATGGGGAAGAGTGGAAGACGGCCAAGAGAGTCATATAAGATGGGTGAAGAAGTAGTGTTGAAAAAGGTGGAAAAGGAAAAGGATTTGGGAGTGATAATACAAGACCATGGGCAGTTTGAGGCTCATATTGATAAGATGTTTGGAGAAACGTATAATTTGATAAAAATATTGGATTAGCCTTCCATTATATGGATAAAGATATGATGAAGAAATTAATTAGTACGGTAATTAGACCAAGATTGGAATATGCTGGAGTGGTTTGGTCCCCTTATAAAAAGAAGCATATAAGGAAGTTGGAGAGATTGCAGAGAATGGCAACAAAAATGGTTCCGGAATTGGCAGAAATGACCTATGAGGAGAGATTAAAAGAAATGAATTTGCTTACCTTGGAACAAAGAAGAGAAAGAGGAGATTTAATACAGGTTTATAAACTGTTGAACGAACTGGATGAAGTGGATAATGAGCAAATGATGTTGAGAGAAGAAAACTTAAATAGAACTACAAGATCACATAGTAAAAAGATAGCCAAGGGAATATGCTTGAAGGATGTGAAGAAATATAGTTTCCCACAAAGATGTGTGGAGGTGTGGAATGGTTTGAGTGAGGAGGTGGTGTCAGCGAGGAGTGTGCATAGTTTTAAAGGAAAGGTGGATGTGTGTAGATATGGAGACGGGGCCACACGAGTATGATACCCAGGCCCTGTAAAATTACAACTAGGTGAATAGGTGAATACACACACACACACACACACACACACACACACACACACACTTTAGACGTGGAAGTGGTCAACGCAAGGAATATTCATGATTTTAAGAAAAAGCTGGACATTAATAGATATGGAGACGGGACAACACGAGCATAGCTCTTTTCCCGTATGTTACAATTAGGTAAATACAATTAGGTAAATACACACACACATTAAAACCAATGTGAAAAATTATCAGTTACAACATGTCTTTTTATACTTCATAACATGAATCGTGTGTGTGTGTGTGTGTGTGTGTGTGTGTGTGTTAATATCATTATGTACATTTGTTTGAAATGATAACAATAATATAAGAATATTTTACAGACATAGTATGGTCGTAACTTGCATTGGTGCTAGTTGCTGCAGCAGGTAGTTGGAAGTACCAGCTGTGTTGGGATGAGTGAAGTGGTGCCACAGATGCACGAGTTTGTGTTGAGCAATGGCGTTCCGTAAGTTAACATCTGACGACCTCTCTAATGTTATCATGACAGTACACGGAAAGATGTGTGGAAGGAGAGAAAGGGCGGCTTGCGCTGTACTGTCCGTTATTTCTATTATTTCTTTATAATCAGAACTGTTTTTGTTATCAAAGCGATCTTTGATATGAAACACTATACGTTGCAGTGTGGCGTCATGAGGCACCATGTCTGCTAAAACTGACAACCATTCGCTGCTATACTTAATGCCTGACTCTTTTATAAGGTCTACTGCTTCCTCCAGAACCATAGTTTTATTTGGAAGGCTGAGCTGATTCAGTTGCCATAAAAGGTGGCAAAGCATGTTTCTAAGTGGCTCAAAACCCCTTTCATGTCCAGTCATGTTATTTTGAAGAATGCACCTTATGTCCCCTTTTTTGTATGCATGTGATTGTTCAATAATGTGTTGCGCTGCAAAAAACTCCTGGAAACCTTTGTGTGGGATAAAGTATTCTTCTTTCAGCACCCCGTAAGCCGTCTTTCGCCGCATTGAGTAAAATGCAGGTATCACCTCACTTCTAGGCAAGTCTTGGATGTTGCAGCATGAACTCAATAGCTCTTCATCATCTCCTGTTAGATAAATCCGATTCTCAAGGAGTCCTTTTAGTGCCACTTTATACACTACCTTCAACACGGTATCTACTTTCTTCTGGATGATGAATTTGCTTTCAGACAATGTAAGGCATAATCGATGTAGCAACTTCTCTTTGCACCACATGTGAATGAAATTGTATAGCTGGGACTGAGTTAGATTAGCGGTAACAAGTGTTGGATCATAATAAAAAACAGCTGCGAGAAAAAGTAAGTTAAGAGGAAGCCGGAAAAGCTCCATCCAACCAATTTCTTTCATAATTTGTTTCAGATAGGAAATGCCTTCTTCCCTTTTCTTGAGATGGTCAGTATCATCGGATACATCTCCGGCTAGCCACTCGTAATGTTTCAGAACAAAATGAGTCCTCTCTTCATGGGAAATGCCAAATAATCTCACTTTGGAAGTTTGGTAGTTTTTAGGTGTTTTACACTTGAAGCCCAGAACACTGTCAGGCCGTGATGTACACATGAAAGTAAAGTTACCACATTCTTTTCCCTCGCTTAAAATATTTTTCACGAGTTTGTCTGATATTTCATTCATTTCATCTAACCCATCAACAAGAAACAGGACTTTGCATTTTTTTAAGAGTGGTACGAGGTAGCTTCCATACTTAATATAAGAGGAAGGTAAGACTTGCTTCAGCAACTCATCAAGCGTGGATATATTCTCTTCTCGACATACGACCCGCAAGAGAAGATCATAGTGATCAAGTCCCTTCATACAGCGATCACCTTCATCTATGAGCCACTCAGACACAATGAAGGTAATTAAGGTGGTCTTGCCACTCCCAGCGTCACCTTCAACAAGCAGGATTTGTGGACATGAAAGCGGTGACCGAGCTTTCGTAATCTCTAAAATCGTTAAATAATCAACATGGTTAATGTCTTTTTCTCTAAGCAGTCCATCATTTCCTTCGTTAACCACATCAATTCTCGAAAACAAAGTTTGAACGTCAACTTTGTTGTTTTCGTGTCCACTCAGAAAATGGAGAGGGTCAATGTATTTAGCATGATTGAGATGGTTTTGAAGCTCATTATTAGTTTCCTTCTTGAAATTTGGCAGTTCAGCGTTCGCTGCTCTTTGCTGTACTTCCTTCCTGGTATCACTAATAGCTTTCAGCACCTCATCCTTTTTACTTGTGATCTCGTCTTCATTTCTCTCATATCTGATTCTCGTAGCTTCTAATGTTTCCATGAGCAGTTCTGTTAGTGTTTCTACTTCTTCATTGAATTTTTCATCATTAAGAATCTTTGGGACTTTTTTATGAACAACATTATTACGTTTCTTTTTTATCTTCGATATGAAATATTCCATCTCACTACTCGGAGTTGACCATTTCTTGTCCTCATCAGATACATTCTCACAGGCATATCTTATTATTTTGTAAAGGAGGCTGATGTCACAATTGCTGCACGATGGATCATTCTCCAGTTGTTCTAATTCTGTTGTATTAAAGAGATTTCTCAGTAGCCCGTTACGTATCTCGTCTAATGGTTTTGAATCACGAGATTTTTCTTTCATTTTTTTCATAGCTCTTATGTTGAAGTTGACTGTAGATTCTTGTGAAAGATTCTTTAAGTACTTTTCGAGGGAAACGGTGGATGATTTTCTGTCCATCCCGCATCTCGTGATGTACGTTAGCACTGTCTCGCCGGTTGTCTCGAAGATGTCCCTGTATTCCTTGAAGAACCATTCTTTGTGTGTGGACGCCATGGTGCATTCTTCACCATAGCTTGTTGATGAAGTTGTGTTGTATCTGCAATAGATAATTTTCCATCAGTATTAATTTGTTATTGCCATTGAATATAAAATTTCTTTTGACATCATGAAACCAACTTATCAATCACATTTAAGTATTGTTACTGCAAATCTTACAATTTCATTTCTCTATATATTTACTATTATTGCTTTGACCGAATTCCTCCTCTTGCCTCCACAAGACACACGCACGAGTTATGACAATGTAATGAAAGAGTGTGCCGATATGAAGAAGGAAAATGAAGTACTGAAAGAGGAAGTTAAGCTAATTAAAGTGAATTGCGACAAATGTGGAGAGTCTTTAGGAAAAGTAATGGAGAAGCAGGCTGAATGGAAAAAAAGTCAGGAAGTGGAAAGAAAGGAGGTAAATTACAAAGTTGCAAGTCTGGAAAAGGAAATCAAAGAGTCTGGGGAGAAAACTTTGGGCCTTGCTGAAATTATAGATCAACAGATCATAGAAGAGAAGATTGCTGAGAAAGTGGTGAAGGTTATTAAGTCAAATGAGACATTGGTGAGGGAAACTGTAGACAAAAGAGATGTGTGGTGATATTTGGTGTGGAGGAGGATAAGACACCGAGTAAAATGGAGAGAGAAAAACATAAAAAGGTGATAAATAATATCATTAATGTGGTGCAGGAGGAGGAAAAGACCTAGTACAAGAAATAGAGGACTTCCATAGAATTGGAAAGTTCACAGGAGAAGGTATGAGGCCAATAAGAATCAAACTTAAGTCACAAAAGGATGTAGATGAATTGGTGGAGAAGTCATGGAGGCTAGCCCAGCAGGAAACAACAAGGAAGATTTGGTTGAGAAGAGATCTCGGTGAAAAGGAAAGAGAAATGTTAAATGAGTTGAGAAAGGAGGCTTTGAAAAAAATGAAGAGAGGACAGAAGAGGAGAAGAAAGAGTTTTTCTGGAGAATCTTGGATATGAGACTGAGGAAGTGGTTCATAACCCAGAAAAGTACAGCAAGAAAGGACTAAAGAAACTTACGTATGAGCGGAATGTAATGTATTCCAACATAAATGGAGTGATATCGGGATTTTAGAACTCAACGATTACTTGAGGGACAAGAACCCAGATATTGTGGGTCTTACTGAAACAAAACTGAGAGAGGAGAAGACCTGATGATGGTTGGAGAAGGAAATATAATGTTTGGAAAAGAAATAGAGTAGGTAAGATGGGAGGAGGAGTGATGTTGCTGGTTAAAAAGATATAAAGGTGGATCAAGTGAAAGAAGGTATGGGAAAGGCAGAAGTGCTAAAGATCAGAGCAGAAACTAATGAAGGAAAAAGAGGCACTACATAGTGGTGTACGTACCACCTAAGACAAATGCATGGTCAGTACAGGAATATGAAGAAATGATAAGTGATACAGGAACATGTCTGGAAGAAATGTTGGGTGGCTGTGAACGAACTATAATGATGGGAGATTTTAATTGTAAAGAGGTGTGTTGGGAGGACTGGTCAATGGAAGGATCAGAGACAACATGGGAAATACACTATTGACACTGGCAATGGAAAATGTGTTAACTCAGTGGGTCAAAGAAGATACTAGGTTTGGAGGAGAGGGAGCATCGTCAAGACTGGACTTGGTCTTTAGTACAGAGCCAATGGTCATTGAGGAGATGAGGGTGGAGTGCCCTTTAGCAAAGAGTGATCATGCAGTTTTGGAGTTCAAGGTGATAGATGAAGAGAAATCTAGAAGAAATGAAGAATATAAAGTGGGAAGATGGAATTATGCCAAGACAGATTTTGGAAACCTAAAGAAATTCTTTCAAGAGACAAATTGGATGAAATTCAAGAGTGCTAAGGAGCAAATGAAAAGTGGAAGGAATTTATAAAAATATACAAAGAAGGTGAGAAAAATTTGTACCAATAAGACAACATAGAGAAGTTGGAAAGCAGGACTGGTTTAACGATAGATGTGAAAAGGCTAGAACAAGAAAAGAGGATGCATGGAAGAGGTGGAGAAGGAAAAGACGGATTAAGCAGTGGGAAAGTTACAAAAGAGCAAGAAATGAATATGTGTTGATTAGAAGAGAAGAAAGAAAGAAACAAGAAAAGGATATAATTGATAAATGTAAAGACCAACCAAGGCTTTTTACAGACATGTGAACAACAACATCAAAAATAGAGAAAGTATTGAAAGTTTAGAAGTAAATGGAGTATGCAGTGAAGATCCCAGGAAATGGCAGAGGCTATGAATGGATGCTTTCGGAAGGTATTCACAAAGGAGACTGCTTTTGACAAACCACTGGTAATGGAACAGAAAGGGATTATGAAGGAGTTTCAAGTAACTGTGGAGGAGATCAAGAATATGATGGGGAGTTTAGAAGTGAGAAAAGCTGTGGGACCTGATGGGGTATCAGGATGGATTTTAAGAGAATGCAGGAGCAACTGGCAGAAAAAGTTTGTGAAGTAATTGATGCCTCATTAAGGGAAGGTGTAGTGCCCCAAGACTGGAAAAGAGCTAACATTGTCCCAATCTATAAATCAGGTAACAAGAGAGACCCATTGAACTATAGACCAGTGTCACTTACAAGTGTGGTAGCTAAGATGTGTGAGAGGGTGGTGAAGAATAGATGGACAGACTTCTTGGAGAAAAATGACATACTTTGTGAGTGTCAATTTGGTTTTAGAAAAGGGCGTTCATGCACGACAAACCTGATATGTTACTATTCGAGGGTGATAGATGTAATACAGGAAAGAGATGGTTGGGCTGATGGAATATATCTGGATTTAAAAAAGGCCTTTGATAAGGTACCACACCGGAGACTGATCTGGAAACTTGAAATGGTAGGAGGAGTGCATGGCAGTTTACTAAAATGGATGGAAGACTTTTGGTAGGAAGAGAAATGAGAACAATAATTAAGGACAGACCATCAGAATGGGGCTTGGTGGAGAGTGGAGTTCCACAGGGATCAGTGTTGGCACCAGTAATGTTCGCGGTCTACATAAATGACATGGTGGATGGGGTGTCCAGTTATGTGAGCCTATTTGCAGACGATGCAAAATTGTTAAGAAAAGTGAGATGTGACAAAGATTGCGAACTACTCCAGGAAGACTTGGACAGAATATGGAAATGGAGCTGTACATGGCAAATGGAGTTCAACACGACAAAATGCAAGAAAATAGAGTTTGGCAAGAGTGAAAGAAGAATCAGGAGTATGTACAAGATAGGAAATGAAGACATAAAACCAGTCATGAAGAAAAAGACCTTGGGGTGACAATTACCAATGACCTATCGCCAGAGAGACATATAAACAAAATAATTGGAGAAGTATTGAACTTATTGAGGAACATAAGAGTGGCGTTCGTATATTTAGATGAAGAAATGATGAAGAAAATAATTACTGCAATGATAAGACCGAGGCTTGAATATGCAACAATACAGTGGGCTCGAACTTAAAGAAACACATAAGGAAACTAGAGAAAGTACAGAGGGCTGCAACAAAATGGTGCCTGACTTAAGAGATTTGACTTATGAAGACAGACTGAAAAGAATGCAACTTCCGACCCTGGAAAACAGAAGAGAAAGGGAGACCTGATAGCAATATACAGAGTGATGATTGGCATGGAAAAAATGGATAGGGAAGATCTGTGTATGTGGAATGAAAGAATGTCGAGAGGGCATGGGAAAAACTAAAATGGCCACTTATAGGAGAGATGTGAAAAAATATAGCTTCCCTCATAGAAGGGTGGAAGCATGGAATAGTTTAGACGTGGAAGTGGTCAACGCAAGGAATATTCATGATTTTAAGAAAAAGCTGGACATTAATAGATATGGAGACGGGACAACACGAACATAGCTCTTTTCCCGTATGTTACAATTAGGTAAATACAATTAGGTAAATACACACACACACACACACACACACACACACAAGATGTGGATACTAAAACGCACCATAGTCTATTTGTATGCTGCTTTACTTCGTTCAAAATTAGAGTTAATTTCTATAACAACGTGTATAACCTGCATTCATTATCACAACTAATTTGTGTGGAACTCTGTCTATCAACTAGACACAACCTTCCAGGCAACTGTCCCTCTTCTTCAATGCGATTCAGCTATCTTCTTTCTTCTACCTACACTGAATATCTTCGGTCTACCCACTACTTAAAATATAAACTGGAAACTTCATGTATCTATCTCTAGCTAAAAACAACTTCCATGAAGTTAGGCGGTCTGAGTCGTCTCCGATTTTATTTTTTATCAATTAATCTATTTTTAATTAATTATTATTTTTTTTTTTTTCACCACAGCCGCTTGATCTGCACAGGGACCTTATCCTCCTATGTATGGAGTACTCATCACATGTATGGGGCATCCACTCTCACAGTTTTATTAGAAAGGGTGGAATCAAAAGCTTTCCGTCTTATCAACTTCTCTCCCCCGACTGACTGTCTTCAGTCTTTCTCATCGCCGCAATGTTGCATCTTTTGCTACCCTCTATCGTTACTTCCATGCCAACTGATCTTCTGATCTTGCTAACTACGTGCCTTCCCTCCTCCCACTGCCTCACTGCACAAGACTTTCTTTTTCTTTCTCATTCCTACTCTGTACTCTCAGTCATTCATCCCTTTCTCTGGTAAACTATGAAATTGCTTGTTTCTGTATTTCCATTTACCTATGAACTGAACTTATTTAAGAGAGAGGTTTCAGTCATTTAAGTCTTTCGGCCCTGTTCTGGAACTGGCATCTCAGGGCCTTATTGTTTAATCACTCTTGTTGCCTTTGGCCAGTATTTCTTTCTTACATTAAAAAAAAAAAAAAAATCTTGATACATGTAATGATATTAGATACAGCTACTGGTAGTGGCTCATAATGTTACTGTACACACTATTAGAGACTAATTTAAAGTTTGGGATTTGAAAATAGAAATCCATATGCATTTCTCATAAAATGCAGTTCTGGATAATGGATATTAACTTTTGCGGATGCATGGTGGGTGCGGATTTCTTTTACCACCATATATATATATATATATATATATATATATATATATATATATATATATATATATATATATATATATATATATATATATATATATATTTTGAAAAGTGGCTCAACGTATCTCTTCTCTTCTTGCAATCATCAAAAATTTTCATTTACACTTAGATGTTTTAATCTTATCTTATTATTTCATTAATTTCTTTTTGAATAGTGATTTATATAAGCAATATCTCTTCTCAACCTAATTAACATATTTTTCAAGTTCACTTGCCTCCATGGAGGTTATATTGAAGGAGACGCTGCGTGCCTATCCCACTGTACAAAAAATGTGAAGCCATTGGGTAGAGCTTATGAGGCTGTGGCGGAGCTTACGATCGCAACTTAACATCCAAAACATTGCCCTCTCTCGTGTTATGCAATGGGAAATTGCCGCTTTCTTTTTCATTACTACAGGGAAACTAAGAAAGAACTGATGGTTTAACTTCTGTAAACCACATTATAGTTTCCTAGATATGCCATGTAGACCTATTTTTAATGGTGTTAATGCGAAATAGCTACAATACTGAAAGAAATAAAGCAAGACCTTTCCGGGAGATTTTATGGCAAAAAGATTACTTTTTTTTTCGTTTGATGAATGACAAGGAACAAATAATGAAGTAAAATTTCAGTGACATGCTTTTCCAATGCACAGTGACATGAAATCACACATCATTCTAAATGAAATCTATAAAGAGAGAGAGAGAGAGAGAGAGAGAGAGAGAGAGAGAGAGAGAGAGAGAGAATTAATTAGTGTATATCTCTTAGAGAGAGAGAGAGAGAGAGAGAGAGAGAGAGAGAGAGAGAGAGAGAGAGAGAGAGAGAGAGAGAGAGAGAGAGAGAGAGAGTATTCCTTTATATGTATTTCTAAGAGAGAGAGAGAGAGAGAGAGAGAGAGAGAGAGAGAGAGAGAGAGAGAGAGAGAGAGAATTAATTAGTGTATATCTCTTAGAGAGAGAGAGAGAGAGAGAGAGAGAGAGAGAGAGAGAGAGAGAGAGAGAGAGAGAGAGAGAGAGAGAGTATTCCTTTATATGTATTTTAAAGAGAGAGAGAGAGAGAGAGAGAGAGAGAGAGAGAGAGAGAGAGAGAGAGAGAGAGAGAGAGAGAGAGAGAATATTAATTAATGTATAGAGAGAGAGAGAGAGAGAGAGAGAGAGAGTATTCCTTTATATGTATTTCTTAAAGAGAGAGAGAGAGAGAGAGAGAGAGAGAGAGAGAGAGAGAGAGAGAGAGAGAGAGAGAGAGAGAGAGAGAGAGAGAGAGAGAGAGAGAGAGAGAGAGAGAGAGAGAGAGAGAGAGAGAGAGAGAGAATATTAATTAATGTATATTTCAGAGAGAGAGAGAGAGAGAGAGAGAATATTAATTAATGTATATCTCTAGAGAGAGAGAGAGAGAGAGAGAGAGAGAGAGAGAGAGAGAGAGAGAGAGAGAGAGAGAGAGAGAGAGAGAGAGAGAGAGAGAGAGAGAGAGAGAGAGAGAGAGAGAGAGAGAGAGAGAGTATTTTGACGAGTTAAGTAATTGCTATACCAAGAAAAATCAACTTTCACGCCAACTTTCACTTGATATGTACAGTTTATTTATCCAGCATTTAAATGTACATGTATATGTACATGTTTACATCTATACATGCACATGTACATTGACATGTGTTCATGACCTTGTTCAGTCATACATTTGCCCCAAAGACAGCATCCCTTGCCCTGCCCCCCAAGTCTATTAAAGCTTGAAAACACTGTAGTATCTCATTTGTATGTATGATTTACCGTCTAAATCTTCATGGCACAGTATGCCACGACAATTGCGAGTCTTTTAAGGTCACATATATGGTAGGCAGCCTCTAAACATGGACATAAGACGGAAAATAAGGACCGTGACTCGGCCGTTCCCATGTATTTTCAATGAGTGGTCGGCAGTGCTTTGAGTGTAAAAGAAGTAGGTGCAGCAGCGGACCAATAGCGCGCTGGTTTCACTTTTGTGACCCCCATGCCGCCTTCTTATAATCTAACCTCCTTGCTTGCCTCACATCTTTACTTAGCCCTACCTGTTGATATTTTTCACTTCACTGATCGAAGCAGGTATGTAAATTCCAGCAGACATTTTCTTAATGTCAGTGTTAAAATCAATCTTTCAATAAGTGATACTTACACTAAGTGGTAATTAATAATAAAAAAATATATAGACTATAGAAAGGAGATGAAGATAACATATTGTAATATGAGAGTTGACTATTAAAAGAGTTGATAAAGTTTTCTTCAAGAGTCAAGAGTTATGTGCTGTGTACTGTAGGCAGGTAGGAGGAGGTTAGATGTCTCCTCTATAGTTTATGATTGTTATAAAATGTTCCACACGTAAAACCGGACTCAGCTCTCTGGCTTTGCTCATCTTAGTCACCTATCTCATCTATGTCGTTGCAAAGGTGAGTTCACAAATGTTTCGTACTGTTACCTAGATATTTACTATTTACAACAACTTGTTTTGTTAATGTTTACTGTCAGCCCTTGTCAGTGGCGCATGACACGACTGCATATTGTGGTAGTATTCTCGCTCACTACTTCACATCCATTTTTTTTCCGCCCTCTCAACTATTACTGACTTGTATCGATGCTTTTGAAAAATCAACAGTCAGGCTAGATTTGATTAGGTTTGCGTAGTTTTAGGGTTAGGTTAGCTTAGATTAAGTTTGTTTTGAATGGCCATATTTGGCAAAGGAAAGAGAAAGACAGCTCTTATAAATATTTACCGAAACATCCGTAGATTTAGGGAAATTCTTCAAATATGTAGGGAAATTTCCATAGAATTTTCAAAAAGCCATATATCACTCCTATATGTCTCACCATCCCAAAATCCCCGATTCTCCAAAGGCCCCCAAGCTTGTTGGTGGGGTTTGGGGGGTGATGGCAGAGATAGGGGATATTGTATTAAACTAAAAATATACCGTGAAAATTATGAAAGGCTGTGAAGGAAGATAATGTAGAAGGATTGTATTGAGATCCTACTGGTAGCCATGTGGAAAATGTGAGCTTGAAAGGGACCAAGGGCGCATGCTTATTTAGATTGAAGTGGACAGAGTAGCTGTAAGGGATAAATACGTATTTTATGATGCAGATTTTGAGTCTAGCCTTAGTTTTATTGTTGCATAAAAGATTCTGATAACAATGAAGTTCCAAATTTTAAGTAAAAATTTTGAGGGTGTAAATTATTTACATCTGCTTACTTTTCAAAAAGCAATGTTTTCTTCTGTTCTTTTAGTGATTTCCTCACTTCCTACATACTAATTACCTTTAGTTCTCATTGCAGTCTTTCTGAATTCCACAACACTGCATTTCTTTGCATTAAACTTCTTGTTCCATCTCAACTACCTTTCATTTCTCCTAATTAAGTCTTGATTCAATGCATCAGGGTCCTCTTTATTTGTTACTTTTCTCATCTTGGCATCATCAGCAAAGAGACTCGTGCTGCTTATCACCCCATCTGTCATGTTGTTTATGTATATTCAAAACATAATTGGTGCTAGTACCAAGCCTTTTGGGATTCCACTTACATTATTACCAACCTCTATTTTGACTTATTGGTTCTGACTACTGTACTTATTTCTCTGTCAGTCATAAAGGCAGTCATCTATTTAAATATCGATCCTCCCAGTTCTTCTATATTTTCCAGTTTTCATATTAACATGAAGTAAGGTATCTTATCAAAAGCATTTTTTAGGTCCAAGTATATGCAGTGAGCCCATCCATCTCTCTCTTGCACTATATTCATCACTGTGTGTGTATTTGCTTAATTGTATTTACCTAATTGTATGTTACAGGGTTTGAGCAGGGCTCATAATGAACTGTCTCCATATCTATATTTATCCAACTTTTCCTTAAATTTGTGCACACTTTCTCTTGTTACAGTCTCTTCACTCAATCCATTCCAGATGTCTACCATCCTATGTGGAAAACTGAACTTAATGTCCCTCAGACACTGACTTTTCATGTTCTTGGAATGTCCTCTCATTTGTCTCTCTCCGTCCTCTGTCAGTGATATTAGGTCTTGTCTATCTATCTTTTCCTTACGATTTACTAACTTAAACATCATTATTAGGTCTCCTCTTTCTCGTCTATCTTTCAAAGTTGGTAGTTCCATTTCCTTCAGTCTTTCTTCATAGGGAAGATTCTTTATTTCTAGGGCCATATTTGTAACAGTCCTGTGGATTCTTTCTTGTTTCTTGATGTCTTTCTGCCTATATGGTGACCACACCACTGTTCCATATTCTAATCTAGGTCTTATCACAGTGGTTATGATCTTTTTCATTGTACTCTTATCCATGTAATTGAACACCACCTGATGTTAGTTAGTGTCTTGTATTTTGAAGTAAATACATAATCTATTTGTGTCTTTCTGGAGTTAGGATGTCTTGTATAATCACTCCCAAGTCTTTCTCTTCACTCCTTTTCATTATAATCTCTTCTCCCATTTTATATTCCCACATAGCTAGGACTTCTATTACTTTTACCCATTTCCATGAGCTACATGGCATTTCATGGTATTAAATTCTAATTTCTATTTTGGCTCCATTTCCAGATTTTGTCAATTTCTTTCTGCAGTTTTATACAATCACCAATGTTCCTTATTACTCTCAAAAGTTTCACATCATCTGCAAACAATTTATGTAGCTACTCAAACTCTCTTGTGTATTGTTAACATACACTTGGAACATAATTAGTGCCAGCACCGAACCCTGTGTTCCAGTTTGATGGGGTGTCTCTTATCATTGTCTTCACTTCCCTATCTATTAAGAAGTCTGTCATCCAATTTAAGATATTTCCCTTTATTCTTCCCATGTGTTCTATTTTTCATAGGGGTCTTCTATGTGGTACTCTGTCAAAAGCCTTCTTAATATCTAGATACACTTTGTCAACCCATCCATCTCTCCCTTGTACCTCATCTATTACTCTTGTATAAAAGCTTAGTAAGTTTGCTGTGCATGATCTTCCTTTTCTGAAACAAAATTGGTAGTTATTACTTATTTCATTTCCCTCCAGATATTCTAACCATTTATCTTTAATAACAATTTCACAGATCTTTTCCACAATGCTAGTTAGTGACACTGGTCTGTAATTTAGTGGCTTGGTCCATTTTCCTCCTTTGTATATTGGGACTATATTTGTTCTTTTCCATTTCTTTGGTAGCTGCCTTCCTTTCCATTAGAGCAGTGGTTCCCAAACTATCTTACCTGACGCCCCCTTCTTCCTTCCAGTAGACCCGCACGCCCCCCCCTCCCACTTCCTCTTTTGCTCATGTGAACTTATTTTATTTTATTGCATTTATTTCTTAGCATTGTTCAGGAAAACAGATCTCTGTTTGTATTAAATTTTGATAATGAAAGCCACTCAAACAAATAATAGTACATTCCAGAGAGACATTTTGATTTTATTATTCTTATAATCTATTAAAACATTTTTTTTAGCAGATGACTTCACGCCCCCCTTGAATTCTCTTTACGCCTCCCTAGGGGGGCGCGCCCCCCAGTTTGGGAACCACTGCATTAGAGAGTTCTTGATTACATCCCAAATTGGTTCCACCAGTTGTTTTCTACATTCACTCAGTGTCCATCCTGACACTCCATCTGGCCTCATTGCTTTTCTTACATCCACTTTTTTTCGTAATTCTCTAATTTTCCGTTTTGCACCACAAAGTTTCTTAATCCTTCCTGTGTTGCTTGGTTGTTTAGCTCTATGAACTTTCCCTCTTCATTAAATACTGATTTAAAGCTCTCATTCTAAATTTACTCATTTCTTCCATTGTTTCATATATCCTATTTCCCTTAATTAACTTAGTGATGGTCTCTCTGTTTGTCAGTTTTCCATTTATATACTTGTAAAAAAGCTTGGGTTCCTCGTTACATCCTTTCACTACATACTTTTCAAAATTTCTCTCCACCTCCCTTCTTATCCTAATGTATTCATTTTGTGCATCTTTATACTGCTTCTTATTTACTTCATTTCATTATCAGTTAACCCACAGTAATAGACTTGAAGTATTTATTCTGGACGTTTCGAAGGCCACTGCCTTCATCTTCAGCAGTACAAAGCAGAATGAAAAATACATGTGAACTGAACCAAGAGAAGGGGGAGGGACAGAGGATGAGAGTAATGTGGCACAGTGTGATTGGCCAATCCCACTCAAACCCTATCAGGATCTGACCTGTCTTTATCACTATTCCCTAGATCTGGTAGGGATTTAGTCACCAGTGCTCTCATTAATGAATCTAGCTTAAACATGCCTTCATTTAAATTATAATTCTTATGGTTCTGTATACAAACTGATTCTAAAATCTTATGTTTTTTTATATTGGTACATTTGAATAACAGTCAAATGTTATTCAAAATGTCCAGAATAAATACTTCAAGTCTGTTACTGTGGGTTTACTGACAAGTTTATATTCACAATAGTGTGATATTTCATTCCATTCATTTCATTAACTCATTATTTTTTTTCCAAGCTGCATCCTTACACTTTTTAGCTTTTGCATATATAGCATTATACCAAGTGTGTTTGTTCTCTTTCACTCTGCATTCAGGAACATATCTCTATATTCTTTTATTATACCTACTTGTCTAGGAATACTATATCTTATTTCTTATGAATTGTCTTGCCTTGCATAATTTCCCTCCAATCAATACTATCAAAGTAATTTCTTAATCTTCCAGAATTTGGCTTAGCATGATTCCTTCTGTTTAGTTTGTGTCCCTAATTATATTTCAAAATTTCCTGATCCTTTAAATCAATTTCTAGAACTACATGATCACTTTTTCCCATTAAGCTATGATATTTGATGGTTGGGCAAGGCTCCAGTTTTTTTTTTGCGAATACCAGATCCGGCATTGATGGTTCTTCTTCCCGTCTTTATCTTGCATAGTCCTTCACCCCATTGGTCCAATGTGCTTACCATGGCCAGTTGTTACACTTCCTCTCTTCAATGTCCAGCATGACTATTTGTATCCATTTTCTCCCAATTTACATGTTTGCAGTTTAGATCTCCAACAAGTAGCACTCTTCTGTCCTTCCTTAACATATTGTCCAGGCAATTTAGCACTCCCTTTGCATTTCTTTATGTACATCAATCTTCCATGCATTAGTCTTTGGTGGCACATATGTTACTATGATACCCCTGGTTTTTTTTTTTCCTCCCCCTGGTCTTAATTGTAATGCTTAAAACCTCTGCCACTTTATCTCCTTACTTTACCTCCTCCACACATATATATTCTCTCCAGTCATTATCAGTATTCCTCCTGCTTTTCCCTTTCTGTCTCTCCTCCAAACATTATATCCCTGCTCTTTAAAATTCCCTTTGACATTTTCACTTAACTTCATTTCTGTTTTACATACCACATTTGATCCTTTTTCTATTATATAATCTCTCACTTCCAAGCTTCCTGATATAAATCCATCTATGTTGGTGTACATGACTCATAATGCTTTACCTCCCCTTCCCAAATATACCTTTTCCTCAGCCTCATGTCTAGCACTCTCCAGTAGAATTTCTTCTCGTCTCTGCCCTTCTCTCATTTTTTTCCTTAGCTTCACTTCTCAGTTCTCTCTCTCTTTTTCCCTTTCTACCTGATTTATCTCTCTTTTTATTCAAATATTGTTATATTTTGTCTTACCAGCCAACTCTCCAGTTCTCACGGATATTTCTTTTACCTCTACTTGTGGTCTCATTTTCACTTTTAGTGGTCTTTTGGTTCCCTCACTACATTTACTAAGTCTGTATATTTCCTCTATTTTTTTTCTCAAGACACTGTTCATCTTGAACCACTGAGATAATATCCTTAACCATCTCCTCCTCCTCCTCCCTCACAAATTTCACTGGATTTTTTTTCTTCTAGTCCATATATAACTATACACTTCTTTTTGTCCATCATATCTTTCACTAATTCTTTTCTTTGACCACTTGTATGACTGTGTCCTTTGTTTACTCCCTTATTTGTTGCTTAACTATTTCCACATAATTAACTTTTCTTCTTCTTGTTCTTTTTCCAAACCCTCCTCCATTCCTCTAGTTTTGCTTCACTTATCCCCTTTCCTGCTCCGACATTAGTGTCTAACCTTTCCTCAAGTCCTTGTAGTATGTCTTCACAGATCACATATTTACCCTAAAGAGCGCTGTTTTCCCTTTTTATTTCATCTAGAGTTTTCTTTATGTCACTGTTCATTCTAACAGTTCTCTCTAACTAGTCACATCTCTCTCTCTCAGCTATAGGTTTTCTGCAATCAGCTGATCCTGCTTTTCAAAAATCCTGGCAACCATCTCCCTCAAAACTCTAATTTCTCTATCCATTGTGATCATCCTTCTTTTGTTGACTCTTTCCTCCTTAATTCCGAAAAATTCCCTCTCCTTACTCCAACCTCCCAGCTGTCATAATTCCAGAGGTGTTTCAATAATCTTACTCCTGAGTCTTCTCAGTCTGACTCTGTTGATGACATTGATGATGGTGCCATCCATATATATTTTCATCTCCTTCCATATTTCTTCTTGGCCTCAACACAAGGAAATTTAATACAACATAGGCAACAGGATCACTAGCCTAGTCCTCTCTCCCCCCATAATACACCACCAGGTCTGCTGAGCTTCGTAGTCAGCACTTGGTAGTGTAATCCGTGCCAGAGTTCTTGTTTTTTAATCCACCTTGAACGACCATCACTGTATGTATTTACCTAATTATATTTTCTTATTTGTATATTACAGGATTCAAGGGGGCTCATTGTGACCTGTCTCCATATTTACATTTATCCAACATTTCCTTAAATTTGTGCACACTTTCTGCCACTACAATTTCTTCACTCAATCCATTTCAAATATCCACCATTGTAAGTAATAACTTACTAGTTTAGTCTATTTGTTGCGGGGGCGAGATGCGAAACGCCATCACTGGCCTGCCCCCTCTAAACTGGTTCCAGGATGAATTACACTTAACCCAGTGGGGCGGTAATAAACAGCTTTGAATGGTTCCAAGTTTACTAGACTTGCAAAAACACATAGGTATACACAATATAACAACAATAAAAGGGACACCTTGCACACCACCCAGCTCTCACCATGAGTCTCCCTCCAGAGCAAGTGAGGGCCAGAGGAACACTAATCTCACCAACACTGGAGGCAGACACTTTGACGGTGCCGGGAAGCAGGTAGAGGGTGAAACCAGGGCAGAAGAGGAGAGTCCAGGGAGTTCTCTGCCATCTGGGTGTTGGCGAGGCTCGAGGTAGACTCGATTAGGTGTTCACTGGGGCCTCGAGACGTGGAGTGACCGGAAGAAGCAGGGTTCTCGAGACATACGTGGCAGAGAGAAATGAGCGAAGTGTCGCTTGGGAGTGGCCGAACAATCCAGAACGAGGGGTGATGGTCAGGTGGTGTTCTGCCCTTTACAAACATCCTATGTGGAAAACTAAATTTTAATAATGTCTTTTGAACACTGACTTTTCGTGGTCTTCTTGGAGTGTCCTCTTGTTCGCCTACTCCCATGCCCCGTCAGTGATACTAGGTCTTGTCTATCTATCTTTTCCATACAGTTTACTAACTTATACGTCATTATTAGATCTCTTTCCCATCAGTCCTTCAGAGATTTCCTTTGGTCTTTCTTCATAGGGAAGATTCTTTATTTCTGGCACCATCTTTGTAGCGGTCCTTTGCATTCTTTCTATTTTTTTTTTTTTTTATGTCCTTCTGCTTGTATGGTGACCACACCACTGCTGCATATTCTATTTAAGTCTTATCATAGTGATTATGATCTTTTTCATCATTCTCTTGTCCATGTAGTGAAATGCCACCCTCATGTTAGTTAGTGTCTTGTATGTTGAAGCAAATAACCTATTTATGTGTTTCTGGAGTCAGGGTGTCTTGTATAATCACTCCCAGGTCTTTTTCTTCACTCGTTTTCATTACAATCTCTTCTAATTTGTATTCCCACATAGGTCTTCCATTACTTTTACCCATTTCCATTACATAGCATTTCCTGGTACTAAATTCTAATTTCCACTCTTGGCTCCACTTCCAGATCTTGTTACCATCTTCTTGCAATTCCATACAGTCTTCAATGTTCCTTGTCAATCTCAAAAGTTTTGCATCATCTGCAAACAAATTTATGTAGCTACTCAAACCTTCTTGCATATTGTTAATATATATGTACTTGGAACATAATTGGTGTCAGCACTGAACCCTGTGATATGCATTGTACCAAGCATGTATTTTTTTCTGAACCGTATAAACAGGAACAAACTTTTTTATTCCTTCATTATATTTCTGTAAGAATATATCATATTTCCCTTGTACAGTCTTTCTGTACATAATATTACTCTACTCAATATCAGCAAAATAAATCCATAATTTTTCAAAATCTGCTCTTGCATAATTTAATCTCTTTTCTTTATAGTCTTCTCTGTATCTTATCTCATCTTCCTCCTGAATTTGCATCTAATGTCACGTCATCACTTCTCCCCATTGGACTAAGGCATTGTATGATTGGAGGGAGATCTGGTTTCTTTGTGAAAACTAGGTCAAGCAGTGATGGTTCATTTTCCCCCCTATACCTTGTGGACTCCTTCACCCACTGGTCCATTGGATTAACCATAGTCAACTGAAACACTTTCTTGCTCCACTGCCCAGCATTATCCATTACTTCCATCTCTCTCCAGTTTATTTTTTTAGTTAAAGTCTCCAACTAAAAGTATTCTTCTATCTCTTCTTGTCATGTTATCTAGGCACTTTATCTTTATCTTTGCATATTTTTATGTTCTTCTGATCCCCATGTATTAGTCTTTGGTGGAACATATGTAACTATAATTTTTCTTTTCTTCAAATCTTCTGTTTTTATTGTTACTCCCATTGCTTCCACTTTGTCCGCACCATATCATTATCAGCAAAAAAAAACTCACATAGCTGGACGCTCCATTTCCCATATAGTTTATATAGGGAACAGTTTGAATAAAGAAGTCGTGTCAGCAACGAGTGTGCATAGTTTTAAAAAATAATTGGATGAGTTTAGATATGGAGACGGGGCCACACGAGCATAAAGCCCAGGCCCTGTAAAACTACAACTAGGTAAATACAACTAGGTAAATACACACACACACACACACACACACATATATATATATATAAAATGTTTGCTACCTATGTCTCAACAAATCTTTGTGGAAAATTATATTTTTTAACATCTCTCAGACATCTTCCCTTTCTCATCTTTTTACTATGCGATCTTGTGCTTCGAATGTCATATTCTTCTCTCAGGATGAATTTCTCATTATCCACTTGTCCATTTCATTGATCATTTTATAAACTTGTATCAGATCCCTCTTTCCTTTCTCTGTTCCAGAGCTGGTAGATCCATAGCCTTTAGTCTCTCCTCATATATCATCCCTTCAAATTCTGGAACCATTCTTGTAGCCATTTTTTGTAGTCTCTCCAACTTCCTTATGTGTTTCTTTTTATGAGGGATCCACACTACTCCTGCATATTCCAATCTGGGTCTTATTATAGTACTTATCAATTTCTTCATCATTTCTTTGTCCATGTAGTGAAATGCTACTCCAATATTCCGTAGCAAATTATATGTGTTTCTGAAAATTCTATCAATATGGCTTGCCGGTTGATTATTTTCTTCCATCGTTACTCCTAAGTCCTTTTCCTTTTTACTTTCTCCAGTTCTACTCCATCTCCCATCTTATAGATTCCCACGGGTTGTCTTTCACTCTTTCCCATTTCCATGACATGGCTTTTGTCCACATTGAATACCATTTCCCACTTTTTACTCCATTCCCAAATCTTATGTAGGTCTTCCTGCAGTATTTCAAAATCCTCTTTTTGCTTTAGAACTGCAAAGTTTCATATCACCACAATAATCTTGCATGTGGCACTTTATCAAATGCCTTTATCACCACAATAATCTTGCATGTGGCACTTTATCAAATGCCTTTTTATAAGTCTACACTTAACCCTCGGGTATCCCGTGCAATTTGGGCTGAAATAGCCGCGCCATAGCCGAAAACGCGATAGCCGAATTGAACAACTCAGAGACTGTGTTTTATCTTGGCGGGATGGCGGTTTTGTCCAATGAGCGCTCAGATATCCCATGACGTCATGGCTGGGCGCGCAATAGCAGGCATCTCAGATCGCGATAATGAAATTTTAGCAGCTTTTCATGGGTGCGTGATAGCAATAAAACGCGATAGCTGAAGTCGCGATAGCCGAGGGTTGACTGTAAATAGATACAGTCAACCCATCCCTCTCTCTCTTGTACTCTATCAACTATTCTAGAGTAGAAACTCAGTAAATTTATTACACACGACCGTCTTTTTCTAAAACCAAATTGGTTATTTTATATTAATTTGTTGTCTTCAAGGAACTCAATCCATTGTTTCTTTATTATTCTTTCACACATCTTGCATATTACACTAGTTAGTGATACTGGTCTGTAATTTAAAGGTTCTTCATTCTGCTCTTATATATGGGAACCACCTCAACTCTTTTCCATTCTACTGGTACTGTTCCATTTTCTATTGAGCATTTTATGATGTTGTATATAGGACTTGCTAGTTCTTCCCTACATTCTTTCAGTATTCTGCCTGAGACTTCATCCAGTCCCATTGCCTTCTCTTCACCCAATTCCTTCATTAACTCTTTTATTTCAAGCTTGGTTACTTTAATCTATTTCATATAGACGGTCTCTCGATTACCCTGTGGCCTTTCAAATTTGGATTCATTAGTAAAGACCTCCTGGAATTTATTATTTGATAGTTCTGCCATACTTTTTGGGTCTTCCACTGTCCCGTTCTCTCCTATTAACCTTTCTATTGTTTCTTTTTGCCTAATTTTTCCATTTATGAATCTGTTGAATAATTTTGGTTGCTCCTTACATTTTTCAACATTGTCCTTTTCATAGTTTCTTTCCTCATCCTTCCTCACCTCAACATGTTCATTTCTTGCTGCCTTGCAGTTTTCCTTATTTACTCGATTTCTATTTCTCCTCCACCTTTTCCATGTTCCATCTCTTTTCTCCTTTGCCCTAGCACACTTTGTGTTAAACCAATCTTTCTTTGCTTCTTTAGGTCTATATTTCGGGACATATTCCCTGACTCCTGTTTTGTATATTTCCAAAAATAAGTTATACTTCTCCTGCACTGTCTCTGAGTTTTTCATCTCCTCCCAGTTTACATTTTTAAAATAGTTCTTGAGATTCTCAACATTAGCCTTTCTGTAATTTAATCAGTCTTCTTTGTATGACTCATCTCTATCTTCCTTTCCCTCTTCTATATCCATTTCTAATATTACATGGTCACTCTTTCCCAATGGGCTCTTATATCTTATATCATCGTTCATTTGTATAGCCCTTGTAAAAACTCTGAATCTTGTGTTTTTTTTCCTTTACTCTTTGGTCCATCATATTATCTATCATTAGATTCAGGAATCTTTCTCCCCAGGCTTCTTCCTCCATACCACTTTCATAATTTTCCCAGTCCACTTCTTTACAGTTGAAGTCTCCTACTAATAACACTTTTCTCCTTTCTTTAATGACTCTCGTTAGACTACTTATTGTGTCATCTATCGTGTCTTTATATTCTTGATTGGTCCATGAATTTGATTTTGATGGCACATGTTACAATGATTGTTAACTCTTTTTTATTAATATGCATCTTAACATACAGTACTGCTTTTCCTTCCCCACATTCCACTTGGTTTACCACCATCTCCTTCCTTAACATTATCATGACTCCTCCTCCTTTACCCACTGTCTCTCCTCCATTCAATATACTGTACCTATTATCCAAGTCTATTTTGATTGCCTCATTTAGTTTGTTTCAGCCAGGCATACAATATTCGGTTCTTCTTTCTTTATGTAATCTCTTAATTTTAATTTACTTGATAAAACCCCATCTATGTTCGTATACATTTTTAGTCTCTTGCCTTTATCACTTTTAGTTAAACTTGCTCCACTTTTTCCTCTTCCTTCTCTTTTATATGCCATTTCCTTATCCTGTCTCTTAGAATTCTCCCCAAAAAATGCCTTTTTTTCCTCTTCTGACCTTTCATTATATTTTTCCTTTACTGCTGCTGCCAGTTCATTGTATCTCTTCCTTTCTTCCTCATTTTTATTTTTATTATATATATATTCCTATATATATTTATATATATATATATATATATATATATATATATATATATATATATATATATATATATATATATATATATATATATATATATATATTGCAGCCTTCTGTTTCTCTGAGTTTAGTTCTTCTATATAATATTTTTTCTGTTGCTTGTGATTTTAGTAATATCTTAATTGGTCTCGTTGTTCCTTTTTTGATAAGGTCCCATTCTGTGTATTTCTTCTACTTCCTCTTCTAAGTACTCCCTATCTTCATTGTTTAGATTTTTTAGTAGGTGTTTGACTGATTTCATGTCTTCTTTTTCTCTTCTTGGTCTAAATCTTACTTTTTTTTTTTTCTTTTAGTCCAAATACGATTACACTTTTTTTTTTTTTTATGTATATGTGTGTGTGTGTATTTACCTAGTTTTACCTAGTTGTAGTTTTACAGGGCCTGGGCTTTATGCTCGTGTGGTCCCGTCTCCATATCTACACTTATCCAATTTTTCTTTAAAACTATGCACACTCTTTGCTGATACCACTTCCTCACTCAAACTGTTCCAAGTCTCAACACATCTTTGCGGGAAACTAAATTTTTTAACATCTCTCAGACATCGTCCCTTCCTTAGTTTCTTACTATGCGATCTTGTGCTTCTAAAGTCATATTCTTCTCTCAGGATCAGTTTCTCATTATCCACTTCATCCATTCCGTTAATCAATTTATAAACTTGTATCAGATCCCCTCTCTCTCTTCTCTGCTCCAAGGTTGGTAGATCCATAGCCTTTAGTCTCTCTTCATATGCCATCCCTTTAAATTCTGGAACCATTCTTGTAGCCATTTTTGTAGTCTCTCTAATTTTCTTATGTGTTTCTTTTTTATGGGAGTCCACACAACTCCTGCATATTCCAATCTAGGTCTTATTTTAGTACTTATCAATTTCTTCATCATTTCCTTGTCCATATAGTGAAATGCTACTCCAATATTCCTTAGCAAATTATCGTCTCTCTGAAAATTCTATCAATATGGCTAACCGGTTGATTATTTTCTTCCATTGTCACTCCCAAGTCCTTTTCCTTTTTACTTTTCTAGTTCTACTCCATCTCCCATCTTATAGATTCCCACTGGTCGTCTTTCACTTTTCCCATTTCCATGACATGGCTTTTGTCCACATTGAATTCCATCTCCCATTTTTGCTCCATTTCCAGATCTTGTTTAAGTCTTCCTGTAGTATTTCACAATCCTCTTTTGTTTAATGACTCTGCACAGTTTTGCATCGTCCGCAAACAGATTTATGTAGCTGTTCACTCCTCTGGCATGTCATTTATATATACAAGAAAAAGTATTGGTGCCAATACTGACCCTGTGGCACTCCGCTGTCTACTGTTCTCCACTTGGACTTCATATCTTTAACTATCGTCCTTATTTCTCTCCCCCTTAAGTAATTCTTCATCCATCTCAATGTGCTTCCTTTTAAGCCACCCTTTTCCTCTAACTTCCATAGTAATCTTTCATGTGGCACTTTATCAAAAGCCTTTTTTAGATCTAAATAAATACAGTCAACCCATTCCTCTCTCTCTTGTACTTTATCAACTATTCTAGAGTAGAAACTCAATAAATTTGTCACACATGACCGATCTTTTCTAAAACCAAATTGGCTATTTGATAATATTTTGTTGTCTTCAAGAAACTCGATCCATTGCTTCTTTATTACTTTTCACACATCTTGCATATTACACTAGTTAGTGATACCGGCCTGTAATTTAAAGGTTCTTCCTTCCTTCCGCTCTTATATATGGGAACCACCTCAGCTCTTTTCCACTCCACTGGCACTGTTCCATTTTCTATTGAGCATTTTATGATGTTGTATATTGGACTTGCTAGTTCTTCCCTACATTCTTTCAGTATTCTGCCTGAGACTTCATCCGGTCTCATTGCCTTTTCCTCATCCAATTCCGTCATCAACTTTTTATTTCAAGCTTGGTTACTTTAATCTCTTTCATATAGACAGTCTCTCTATTACCCTGTGGTCTTTCAAATTTGGATTCCTTAGTAAAGACCTCATGAAATTTACTATTTAACAGTTCTGCCATACTTTTGGGTCTTCCACCATTCCGTTTTCTCCTTTTAACCTTTCTATTGTTTCTTTTTGTCTTATTTTTCCATTTATGAATCTGTAGAACAATTTTGGTTGTTCCTTACATTTTCGACAATGTCCTTTTCATAGTTCTTTTCTTCTTCCTTTCTCACCTTAGCATATTCATTTCTTGCTGTTTTGAAGTTTTCCTTATTTTCTGGATTTCTGTTTCTTCTCCACCTTTTCCATGCTCCATCTCGTTTCTCCTTTGCCCTAGCACATCTTGCATTAAACCAATCTTTCTTTCCTTCTTCTTTAGGTCTATATTTCGGAACATATTCCTGACCCCAGTTTTGTATATTTCCAAAATAAGTTATATTTCTCTTGAACCGTTAATGAGTTTTCCATCTCCTCCCAGTTTACGTTTTTAAAATAGTTCTTGAGATTCTCAATATCAGCCTTTCTGTAATTTAATCGGTCTCCTTTGTGTGATTCATCTCTATCTTCCTTTCCTTCTTCTATATCCATCTCTAATATTACATGGTCACTCTTTCCCAATGGGCACTTGTATCTTATATCATCGTTAATTGGTATATCCCTTGTAAAAACTAGGTCTAATCTTACCAGCTCATCGTTTCCTCTGAATCTTGTGTTTTCCTTTACTCTTTGGACCATCAAATTATCTATCATTAGGTTCAGGAATCTATCTCCCCAGGCATCTTCCCCCATAGCACTTTCATAATTTTCCCAGTCTACCTCCTTACAGTTGAAATCTCCTATCAATATCACTTTTCTCCTTTCCTTAATGATTCTTGTAAGACTCCTTATTGTGTCATCTATCATGTCTCTATATTCTTGGTTAGTCCATGAGTTTGTTTTGGTGGCACATATGTTCCAATGATTGTTAACTCCTTTTGTTAATATGCATCTTAACATACAGTATTTCTGATTTTCCTTCCCAAACTCCACTTGATTTACCACTATCTCCTTCCTTAACATCATCATGACTCCTCCTCCTCCTTTACCCACTCTGTCTCTCCTCCATATATTATACCTTTTATCTATGTCTATTTTATTGCCTCATTTAACTTTGTTTCCACCAGGCATACAATATCTGGTTCTTCTTTCTTTATGTAATCTCTTAATTCTAATTTACTAGATAAAATCCCATCTATGTTTGTATACATCATTTTAATCTCTTGTTCTTATCATTTTAGTTAAACTTGCTCCATTCTTTTCTCTTCTTTCTCTTTTATATACCATTTCCTTATCCTGTCTCCTATAATTCTCCAAAAATGCCTTCTTCTCCTCCTCTGACCTTTCATTATTTTTTCTCTTGCTTCTGCCACCAGTTCATTGTGTCTCTTCCTTTCCTCCTCGTTTCTATTTTTCTTTATATATATATATCTTTGCAACCTTCTGTTTCTCTGAGTTTCGTTTTTCTATATAGTACTTCTTCTGCTGCTGCTTGTGATTTTAGTAATATCTTAATTGGTCTCACTGTTCCTTCTTGATATGGTCCCATTCTATGGATGTGTGTGTGTGTGTGTGTGTATTTACCTACCTAGTTGTATTTACCTAGTTGTAGTTTTACAGGGCCTGGTTTTACAGGGCCTCTTTATGCTCGTGTGGCCCCGTCTCCATATCTACACTTATCCAATCTTACTTTAAAAGTGTGCACACTCGTTGCAGACACTACTTCTTCATCTAAACTGTTCCACGTCTCAATACATCTCTGCGGGAAACTATATTTTTTAATATCTCTCAGACATCTTCCCTTTCTCAGCTTTTTACTATGCGATCTTGTGCTTGGTGTCATATTCTTCTCTTAGGATCAGTTTTCATTATCCACTTGGTCCATTCCGTTGATCAATTTATAGACTTGTATCAGGTCTCCTCTCTCCTTCTTTGTTCCAAGGTTGGTAGATCCATAGCCTTTAGTCTCTCCTCATATGTCATCCCTTCAAGTTCTGGGACCATTCTTGTAGCCATTTTTTGTAGCCTCTCCAATTTCCTTATGTGTTTCTTTTATGAGGGGTCCACACTACTCCTGCATATTCCAATCTGGGTCTTATTATAGTATTTATCAATTTCTTCATCATTTCTTTGTCCATGTAGTGAAATGCTATTCCAATATTCCTCAGCAAATTATATGTTTCTCTAAAAATTCTATCAATATGGCTTACTGGTTGATTGTTTTCTTCCATCGTCACTCCTAAGTCCTTTTCCTTTTGACTTTCTCCAGTTCTACTCCATCTCCCATCTTATAGATTCCCACAGGTCGTCTTTCACTCTTTCCCATTTCCATGACATGGCTTTTGTTCACATTGAATTCCATTTCCACTTCTTACTCCATTCCCAGATCTTATTTAGGTCTTCTTGCAGTATTTCACAATCCTCCTTTTGCTTTATAACTCTGCACAGTTTCGTATCATCCGCAAACAAATTTATGTAGCTGTTCACTCCTTCTGGCATGTCGTTAATATAAATGAGGAAAAGTACTGGTGCCAATACTGACCCCTGTGGCACTCCGCTTTCTACTGCTCTCCACTTGGACTTCATATCTTTAACTACCGTCCTTATTTCTCTCCCCCTCAAATAATTTTCTATCCATCTCAATGTGCTTCCTTTTAAGCCACCCTTCTCCTCTAACTTCCACAGTAATCTTGCGTGTGGCACTTTGTCAAACGCCTTTTTTAAATCCAAATAGATGCAATCAACCCATTCCTCTCTCTCTTGTACTCTATCAACTATTCTAGAATAGAAACTCAATAAATTAGTTACACAAGACCGTCCTTTTCTAAAACCAAATTGGCTATTTGATATTAATTTGTTGTCTTCAACATTGTTTCTTTATTATTCTTTCACACATCTTGCATATTACACTAGTTAGTGATACCGGTCTGTAATTTAAAGGTTCTTCTTTCCTTCCGCTCTTATATATGGGAACAACCTCAGCTCTTTTCCATTCTACTGGCACTGTTCCATTTTCTATTGAGCATTTTATGATGTTGTATATAGGACTTGCTAGTTCTTCCCTACATTCTTTCAGTATTCTGCCTGAGACTTCATCCGGTCCCATTGCCTTCTCTTCATCCAGTTCCTTCATTAACTCTTTTATTTCAAGCTTGGTTACTTTAATCTTTTTCATATAGATTGTCTCTCCATTACCCTGTGGCCTCTCAAATTTGGATTCTTTAGTAAAGACCTCCTGGAATTTTTTATTTAATAGTTCTGCCATACTTTTGGGGTCTTCCACCATCCCGTTCTCTCCTTTTAACCTTTCTATTGTTTCTTTTTTGCCTAATTTTTCCATTTATGAATGTTTAGAACAATTTTGGTTGCTCCTTACATTTTTCGACAATATCTTTTTCGAAGTTCTTTTCCTCTTCTTTCCTCACCTTAACATATTCATTTCTCGCTGCCTTGAAGTTTTCCTTGTTTGTTGGATTCCTATTTCTCCTCCACCTTTTCCATGCTCCATCTCTTTTCTCATTTGCCCTAGCACACCTTGCATTAAACCAATCTTTCTTTCCTTCTTCTTTTGGTCTATATTTTGGGACATATTCCTGACTCCTGTTTTGTATATTTCCAAAAATAAGTTATATTTGTCTTGCATTGTCTCTGAGTTTTCCATCTCCTCCCAGTCTACGTTTTAAAATAGTTCTTGAGATTCTCAATATCAGCCTTTCTGTAATTTAATCGGTCTCCTTTGTATGAATCGTCTCTATCTTCCTTTCCCTCTTCTATATCTATTTCTAATATTGCATGGTCACTCTTTCCCAATGGGCACTTATATCTTATATTGTCATTAATTTGTATACCCCTTGTAAAAACTAGGTCCAATCTCACCGGCTCGTCGTTTCCTCTGAATCTTGTGCATTCCTTTACTCTCTGGTCCATCATATTGTCTATCATTAGGTTCAAGAATCTTTCTCCCCAGGCTTCTTCCCCCATACCACTTTCATAATTTTCCCAGTCCACTTCTTTACAGTTGAAATCTACTAATATCACTTTTCTCCTTTCTTTAACACTTCTCATTAGACTCCTTATTGTGTCATCTATCATGTCTTTATATTCTTGATTGGTCCATGAATTTGTTTTTGGTGGCACATATGTTACAATGATTGTTAACTCTTTTTTATTAATATGCATCTTAATATACAATACTTCTGCTTTTCCTTCCCCACCTTCCACTTGGTTGATCACTATCTCCTTCCTTAACATTATCATGACTCCTCCTCCTCTTTTACCCACTCTGTCTCTTCTCCATACATTATACCTATTATCCAAATCTATTATGATTGCCTCATTTAGTTTTGTTTCAGCCAGGCATAAGTGTGTGTGTGTGTGTGTGTGTGTGTGTGTGTATTTACCTAATTGTATTTACCTAATTGTAACATACGTGAAAAGAGCTATGCTCGTGTTGTCCCGTCTCCATATCTATTAATGTCCAGCTTTTTCTTAAAATCATGAATATTCCTTGCGTTGACCACTTCCACGTCTAAACTATTCCATGCTTCCACCCTTCTATGAGGGAAGCTATATTTTTCACATCTCTCCTATAAGTGGCCATTTTAGTTTTTCCCATGCCCTCTCGACATTCTTTCATTCCACATACACAGATCTTCCCTATCCATTTTTCCATGCCAATCATCACTCTGTATATTGCTATCAGGTCTCCCTTTCTCTTCTGTTTTCCAGGGTCGGAAGTTGCATTCTGTTCAGTCTGTCTTCATAAGTCAAATCTCTTAAGTCAGGCACCATTTTGTTGCAGCCCTCTGTACTTTCTCTAGTTTCCTTATGTGTTTCTTTAAGTTCGAGCCCACTGTATTGTTGCATATTCAAGCCTTGGTCTTATCATTGCAGTAATTATTTTCTTCATCATTTCTTCATCTAAATATCGAACGCCACTCTTATGTTCCTCAATAAGTTCAATACTTCTCCAATTATTTTGTTTATATGTCTCTCTGGCGATAGGTCATTGGTAATTGTCACCCCAAGGTCTTTTTCTTCATGACTGGTTTTATGTCTTCATTTCCTATCTTGTACATACTCCTGATTCTTCTTTCACTCTTGCCAAACTCTAATTTCTTGCATTTTGTCGTGTTGAACTCCATTTGCCATGTACAGCTCCATTTCCATATTCTGTCCAAGTCTTCCTGGAGTAGTTCGCAATCTTTGTCACATCTCACTTTTCTTAACAATTTTGCATCGTCTGCAAATAGGCTCACATAACTGGACACCCCATCCACCATGTCATTTATGTAGACCACAAACATTACTGGTGCCAACACTGATCCCTGTGGGACTCCACTCTCCACCAAGCCCCATTCTGATGGTCTGTCCTTAATTATTGTTCTCATTTCTCTTCCTACCAAAAGTCTTCCATCCATTTTAGTAAACTGCCATGCACTCCTCCTACCATTTCAAGTTTCCAGATCAGTCTATGGTGTGGTACCTTATCAAAGGCCTTTTTTAAATCCAGATATATTCCATCAGCCCAACCATCTCTTTCCTGTATTACATCTATCACCCTCGAATAGTAACATATCAGGTTTGTCGTGCATGAACGCCCTTTTCTAAAACCAAATTGACACTCACAAAGTATGTCATTTTTCTCCAAGAAGTCTGTCCATCTATTCTTCACCACCCTCTCACACATCTTAGCTACCACACTTGTAAGTGACACTGGTCTATAGTTCAATGGGTCTCTCTTGTTACCTGATTTATAAATTGGGACAATGTTAGCTCTTTTCCAGTCTTGGGGCACTACACCTTCCCTTAATGAGGCATCAATTACTTCACAAACTTTTTCTGCCAGTTGCTCCTGCATTCTCTTAAAATCCATCCTGATACCCCATCAGGTCCCACAGCTTTTCTCACTTCTAAACTCCCCATCATATTCTTGATCTCCTCCACAGTTACTTGAAACTCCTTCATAATCCCTTTCTGTTCCATTACCAGTGGTTTGTCAAAAGCAGTCTCCTTTGTGAATACCTTCCGAAAGCATCCATTCATAGCCTCTGCCATTTCCTGGGATCCTCACTGCATACTCCATTTACTTCTAAACTTTCAATACTTTCTCTATTTTTGATGTTGTTGTTCACATGTCTGTAAAAAGCCTTGGTTGGTCTTTACATTTATCAATTATATCCTTTTCTTGTTTCTTTCTTTCTTCTCTTCTAATCAACACATATTCATTTCTTGCTCTTTTGTAACTTTCCCACTGCTTAATCCGTCTTTTCCTTCTCCACCTCTTCCATGCATCCTCTTTTCTTGTTCTAGCCTTTTCACATCTATCGTTAAACCAGTCCTGCTTTCCAACTTCTCTATGTTGTCTTATTGGTACAAATTTTTCTCACCTTCTTTGTATATTTTTATAAATTCCTTCCACTTTTCATTTGCTCCTTAGCACTCTTGAATTTCATCCAATTTGTCTCTTGAAAGAATTTCTTTAGGTTTCCAAAATCTGTCTTGGCATAATTCCATCTTCCCACTTTATATTCTTCATTTCTTCTAGATTTCTCTTCATCTATCACCTTGAACTCCAAAACTGCATGATCACTCTTTGCTAAAGGGCACTCCACCCTCATCTCCTCAATGACCATTGGCTCTGTACTAAAGACCAAGTCCAGTCTTGACGATGCTCCTCTCCTCCAAACCTAGTATCTTCTTTGACCCACTGAGTTAACACATTTTCCATTGCCAGTGTCAATAGTGTATTTCCCATGTTGTCTCTGATCCTTCCATTGACCAGTCCTCCCAACACACCTCTTTACAATTAAAATCTCCCATCATTATAGTTCGTTCACAGCCACCCAACATTTCTTCCAGACATGTTCCTGTATCTCTTATCATTTCTTCATATTCCTGTACTGACCATGCATTTGTCTTAGGTGGTACGTACACCACTATGTAGTGCCTCTTTTTCCTTCATTAGTTTCTGCTCTGATCTTTAGCACTTCTGCCTTTCCCATACCTTCTTTCACTTGATCCACCTTTATATCTTTTTTAACCAGCAACATCACTCCTCCTCCCATCTTACCTACTCTATTTCTTTTCCAAACATTATATTTCCCTTCTCCAACCATCATCAGGTCTTCTCCTCTCTCAGTTTTGTTTCAGTAAGACCCACAATATCTGGGTTCTTATCCCTCAAGTAATCGTTGAGTTCTAAAATCCCCGATATCTCTCCATTTACGTTGGAATACATTACATTCCGCTCACACTTAAGTTTCTTTAGTCCTTTCTTACTGTACTTTTCTGGGTTATGAACCACTTTCTCAGTCTCATATCCAAGATTCTCCAGAAAAACTCTTTCTTCTCCTCTTCTGTCCTCTCTTCATTTTTTTTTCAAAGCCTCCCTTCGTAACTCATTTAACATTTCTCTTTCCTTTTCACTGAGATCTCTCCTCAACCAAATCTTCTTTGTTGTTTTTTGCTGGGCTAACCTCCACGACTTCTCCACCAATTCATCCACATCCTTCTGTGACTTAAATTTGATTCTTATTGGCCTCATACCTTCTCCTGTGAACTTTCCAATTATATGGAAGTCCTCTATTTCTTGTACTAGGTCTTTTCCCTCCTCCTGCACCACATCAATGATATTATTTACCACCTCTAAGGTTTTTCTCCCTCTCCATCTTACTTGGTGTCTTATCCTCCTCAACTCCAAATATCACAACACATCTCTTTTTGTCTACGGTTTCCCTCACCAATATCTCATTTGACTTAATAACCTTCACAACTTTCTCAGCAATCTTCTCTTCTGCCATCTGTAGTTCTATAATTTCAGTAAGGCCCAAAGTTTTCTCCCCAGACTCTGATTTCCTTTTCCAGACTTGCAACTTTGTAATTTACTCCTTCCTATCCACTTCCTGACTTTTTTTCCATTCAGACTGCTTCTCCATCACTTTTTCTAATGACTCTCCACATTTGTCACAATTCTTTTTAATTGACTTAACTTCCTCTTTCAATAATGCATTTTCTCTCCTCATTTCAGTGCACTCTTTCAGTACATTGTCATAACTCTTTTCCAGGCCCCATACTTTTCAAACAGTTTTTCAATTTTACCTTCCAACTCCAGAATTTTCTTGACATAAACACTCTTCTCCATTATTGTGTGTGTGTGTGTGTGTGTGTGTATTCACCTAGTTGTATTCACCTAGTTGTAATTTTACAGGGCCTGGGTATCATACTGTGTGGCCCGTCTCCATATCTACACACATCCAACTTTCCTTTAAAACTATGCACACTCCTTGCTGACACCACCTCCTCACTCAAACCATTCCACACCTCCACACATCTTTGTGGGAAACTATATTTCTTCACATCCTTCAAGCATATTCCCTTCGCTATCTTTTTACTATGCGATCTTGTAGTTCTATTTAAGTTTTCCTCTCTCAACATCATTTGCTCATTATCCACTTCATCCAGTCCGTTCAACAGTTTATAAACCTGTATTAAATCTCCTCTTTCTCTTAAAATTCTACCAATATGGCTTACCGGTTGATTGTTTTCTTCCATCATCACTCCCAAGTCCTTTTCCTTTTTTCCTTTTTCTAGTTCTACTCCATCTCCCATCTTATAGATTCCCACTGGTCGTCTTTCACTTTTTCCCATTTCCATGACATGGATTTTGTCCACATTGAATTCTTTCTCCCATTTTCTACTCCATTTCCAGATCTTGTTTAAGTCTTCCTGTAGTATTTCACTATCCTCTTTTTGTTTTATGACTCAGCACAGTTTCGCATCGTCCACAAACAGATTTATGTAGCTGTTCACTCCCTCTGGCATGTCGTTTATATATATATATATATATATGAGAAAAAGTATTGGCCAATACTGACCCCTGTGGCACTCCGCTGTCTATTGCTCTCCACTTGGACTTCATATCTTTAACTACCGTCCTTATTTCTCTCCCCCTCAAGTAATTTTCCATCCATTTCAATGTGTTTCCTTTTAAGCCACCCTTCTCCTCTAACTTCCATAGTAATCTTTCATGTGGCACTTTATCAAATGCCTTTTTAAATCTAAATAAATACAGTTAATCCATCCCTCTCTCTCTTGTACGTTATCAACTATTCTAGAGTAGAAACTCAATAAATTTGTTACACACGACCGACCTTTTCTAAAACCAAATTAACTATTTGATAATAATTTGTTGTCTTCAAGGAACTCAATCCATTGTTTCTTTATTACTCTTTCACACATCTTGCATATTACACTAGTTAGTGATACCAGTCTGTAATTTAAAGGTTCTTCCTTCCTTCCACTCATATATGGGAACCACCTCAGCTCTTTTCCATTCTACTGGTACTGTTCCATTTTCTATTGAGCATTTTATGATGTTGTATATAGGATTTGCTAGTTCTTCTCTACATTCTTTTAATATTCTGCCTGAGACTTCATCTAGTCCCATTGCCTTCTCCTCATCTAATTCTGTCATCAACTCTTTTATTTCAAGCTTGGTTACTTTAATCTCTTTCATATGGACAGTCTCTCTATTACCCTGTGGTCTTTGAAATCTGGGTTCCTTAGTAAAGACCTCCTGAAATTTACTATTTAACAGTTCTGCCATACTTTTAGGTCTTCCACCATCCCGTTCTCTCCTTTTAACCTTTCTATTGTTTCTTTTTGCCTTATTTTTCCATTTATGAATCTGTAGAACAATTTTGGTTGTTCCTTACATTTTTCGACAATGTTCTTTTCATAGTTCCTGTCTTCTTCCTTTCTCACCTTAGCATATTAATTTCTTGCTGTTTTGAAGTTTTCCTTATTTTCTGGATTTCTGTTTCTTCTCCACCTTTTCCATGCTCCATCTCGTTTCTCTTTTGCCCTAGCACACCTTGCATTAACCCAATCTTTCTTTCCTTCTTCTTTAGGTCTATATTTTGGGACATATTCCCTGACTCCTGTTTTGTATATTTCCAAAAATAAGTTATACTTCTTTTGCACCGTCTCTGAGTTTTCCATCTCCTCCCAGTTTACGTTTTTAAAATAGCTCTTGAGGTTCTCAATATCAGCCTTTCTGTAATTTAATCGGTCTCCTTTGTATGATTCGTCTCTATCTTCCTTTCCCTCTTCTATATCCATTTCTAATATTACATGGTCACTCTTTCCCAATGGGCATTTATGTCCTATATCATCGTTCATTTGTATATCCCTTGAAAAAATGGGTCCAATCTCGCAGGCTCATCGTTTCCTCTGAATCTTATGTTTTCCTTTAATCTTTGAACCATCATATTATCTATCATTAGGTTCAGGAATCTATCTCCCCAAGCTTCTTCCCCCATACCACTTTCATAATTTTTCCAGTCCACCTTCTTACAGTTGAAATCTCCTACTAATATCACTTTTCTCCTTCCTTAATGATTCTTGTAAGACTCCTTATTGTGTCATTTATCGTGTCTTTATATTCTTGATTGGTCCATGAATTTGTTTTTGGTGGCACATATGTTCCAATCATTATTAATTCCTTTTTATTAATATGTATCTTAATATACAGCATTTCTGATTTTCCTTCCCCAAACTCCACTTGATTTACCACCATCTCTTTCCTTAACATCAGCATGACTCCTCCTCCTCTTTTACTTACTCTGTCTCTCCTCCATATATTATACCTTTTATCTATGTCTATTTTTATTGCCTCATTTAACTTTGTTTCCACCAGGCATACAATATCTGGTTCTTCTTTCTTTATGTAATCTCTTAATTCTAATTTACTTGATATAACCCCATCTATGTTCGTATACATCATTTTTAATCTCTTGTTCTTATCATTTTTAGTTAAACTTGCTTCATTTTTTTTCCTTTCCTTCTCTTTTATATGCCATTTCCTTATTGTTACGTTCACCGGTTAAACGGGTAAGATTAGCATCGGGGAGCCGGTGGACAATAACAATAAAAAAAAAAACTGCAGGTTCAACTGGTGAGGAAATGCAAAGGGGACACTTTAAAAAGCTATTTTAATAACCCGTAATGAAACTGACACACAGATATAACATGAAACATGAAACACAGATATATAATATGAATCTGGTAGTAACCTTTAAGTAAGTCTATAGTGGTTACAAATTTGGCTACTCCTATACTATCTATAAGGTCCTCTATCAAGGGTAATGGGTAGGAGTCTGGCACCGTCACTTTATTTAATTTCCTGTAGTCAGTGCAAAATCGACTACTACCATCTGGCTTAGATGTTAACAGACAGGGAGAAGCCCAGGGGGATATACTAGGTTCTGCAAGGTGATGGCAGAGCAGATAGTCTACCTCTTTTTTCATCAAGTCTCTTTTAATGGGTGAAATGCGATAGGCTGGTTGTCTTATAGGCTTGATGTCATTAGATATTAAAGTTATATCATGTTGAATAGTAGTACAAAGTCCTGGAAGGTCACCTGTGATTTCTGAAAAGTCTAGCAATAACTTTTTAAGATCAGACTGTTGTGAAGGTGTTAAGGAAAGAAACACCTCATCAAGGTTGGACATGATTTGACTCTTTGAGGGGCGTCCTTTAGGTGACGAGAAGAGGAATTCGATGTCGGACTCTTCCTCGGGGGGCACAAGACCAGACTCCTTCCCTACCAGACATACAGGTACAGTGCAAGACAAGTCGTCCTCTGGTTCTCTGGAGTGACAAGGTTTCATTAGGTTGATATGAACTAGTTGGGAATCCTTACGACGGTCAGGAGTGTGGACCACATAATTTAATGGACTTAGTTTTTGAGCCACAACATAAGGTCCCATGAACTTACTGTGAAGAGCATTGCCTGGAGTAGGGAGAAAAAGTAAAACTTTGTCTCCTGGTTTGAAACTTCTCATGACAGATTTGGGAAGAAAATTCTGTTGCATTTTAGTTTGAGATTTGAGGAAGTTTGATTTAGCAAAAGATCTGACTTCACTGATTTTATTCTTATGGTTACTGATGTAGTCAGACACACTGGGGCTTGAAGGAGTATTTTGAGTAAACCATTGATCCTTTAATATTTTGAGAGGCCCTGATCTGTCTACCATAGAGTAATTCAAAAGGTGAGTAACCTAAAGAATCTTGAGGAGATTCTCTTAAAGCGAAGAGAAGGAAAGAGATACTTTCATCCCAATCTCCTTGATGCTCCAAGCAGTACTTCTTCATCATGGATTTTAATGTTTGGTGAAACCACTCCAGACAGCCTTGGGATTTGGGGTGGCAAGCCGAGGAGGTTACATGGTCGATGTTTAGCTCATTCACTATCTGTTGGAAAAAATTGCTAGTGAAATTGCTACCCTTGTCAGACTGAATTTGTTTTGGAATTCCTACCGAGGTGAAAAAATGTATTAGATGTTTTACAATGGTCTTTGATGTGATGTTCTTAAGAGGGAATGCTTCAGGGTACCTGGTAGTGGGATCCATGAGGGTTAACAAATACTGATTCCCTCGTTTGGTTTTGGGTAAGGGCCCTACGCAGTCTAGAATGATCTTTTCGAAGGGCTCCGTCTGAACTGGAATAGGCGTCAGAGGAGCTGGCACAAGGCGTTCATTGGGTTTACCCACAACTTGACATATGTGACATGTTTTTACATAGTGTGACACATCCTTTTTCATTCCTGGCCAAAAAAAATGTTGAAGAGCCTTCTTGTAGGTTTTTGGATGTTTTTACATAGTGTGACACATTTTTTTTCATTCCTGGCCAAAAAAAATGTTGAAGAGCCTTCTTGTAGGTTTTTTGGATGCCTAGATGACCTGACAATCCATCATGAGCTAGTTCTATAATGGCTGGTCTTACAGACAAGGGGATGACAACTTGATGTGTTTCTGACCAGGTGTCTAGTTGTTTCAGTTCAGGCACACATCAGGACTCCTTCCTGATAATAAAAACAAGGCAATTTAGACATATCCTTTGTCTCACTGGCAACATGTCTGATCTTAGCCAAAGTGAGATCCTGTTCCTGAGCATTAATCAAATTCTCCTTTGAAATGATGTTATTGTACAAGTTGTCAGTAGAGGCAATCATTGGTGGAGGAGGTGGTGAAAGGGCAGGGGACTTGGACTGAGACCTGGTGACTGCACACACTGGGAAGAAGTGAGGGGATGTTTCGTCCAGGGTCTTAATGGGACTTTCTGTTAAGGGAGAATCAAGAACAATTAAGTTTGGAACAGCCAAGTTACCCGCAAGATCATTACCCAGTACAAGATGTACCCCCGGTACTGGCAGTTCACCAGGTTTAATGGCTACCACAACCTCTCCTGAAATGAATGGGCACTGTAAGCTAATATTAGCCAAGGGATAGGAGAGCTGTGATTCAAGACCTGTAAGGATCACCTTCTTCCCAGTGAAAGCCTGTTTGATGTTAGGGATGACATCTTCCCTTAAGATGGATTGGGCAGCACCTGTATCACGCAGAACCTTGACATTTATTGCCTTGTCTTTACCATCAGTCAGGGACACTTTACCTTGATACATGTACGAGTCATAAAGTTCTAGAGGAGAGTTGACAGGGTTAGCTAGGGCCACTGGTATCTTGTTCTCAAATGTGTTAGGTTTAGGGGCCACAAAAGAAAGTTGACGTTGAGAACCCATGCAATTTGGGTGTCTACATTTTTGGATCGTGTGTCCTGGTTTCTCACAGTATGTACACCAGGGGAATTATATGTATTTGGCGAGAATCCAGTCGGCTTACCACCCGCGCCCCCAAAACCTTCCCCAAAGGAGGATCTAACATTAGATAGTGAACCACGACCTCTACTACCCAGGGATCCCATCAACAAAGCAAACGCATCAGCCACTTTAGCAGCAGACATAAGATCACTCTCTCCCCGTTCTTCCACATGCCTCAGAATATTAAAGGGTAACTTGTTCTTCCATTCTTCCAGGACCATTAGATTGAGCAACTCCGAAAAGGTGGTAATGTTAAGGGCGGCTAACCATTTCTTAAATTGTCTTAGTTTCTCACTAGCAAATTCAACATAGGTGTGAGACTCTGGTTTTACATACTTTCAGAACTGTTGTCTGTATCCGTCAGAAGTGATAGAGTAGGCATCTAGAATGTTACCTTTGATCTCTTCATATTCTATCTCATCACTAAGGCCGTTGTATACCCTATAAGCTTTTCCTACTAGCTTAGGGACAAGGAGAGACACCCACTGATCCTTGGGCCATTTATTCCTATTAGCAATGCTCTCAAAAGGGCGAAATGACCCGTCAACATCAGATTCATCAAAAGGGGGAACTAGCGGAGCAGCTGTAGCGTGATTAAAGCTTGCTAACTTTTTCTTTATATCTATTTCTTCCCCTCTAAACTTAGCATCATTTCATAGGGCTAACTCCTGAATTTTTAACTCTTTCTCCTGCCTTTTAAGTTGTAACTGAAATTCTCTCTCTTCTATTTTTTCCTGTAGTTCTCTCGCTTCTCTTTCTGCCTGTAATTGCATTTCTTTCGCTTCTTTTTCTGCCTGTAGTTGCATTTCTTTCGCTTCTTTTTCTGCCTGTAGTTGCATTTCTCTCGCTTCTTTTTCTGCCTGTAGTTGCATTTGTTTTTCATGCATCGGGGTATTCTAGTTTAAAAGCTTCTCAATTTCCCACTGACTTATCCTACTCTTATCCTGTTCTTCCTGGGGACTGTGTATTATAGTCCTCATAGAGGCTGACATAGGAGTTAACTCTTCTATGGCATTTCCTAGCAACTGACCTTCTTGCACTAGATGTTCAACAACTACATTCTTAATGACCTCTTTAGTCATCTGAGACGTGATGGGAACATCAAAATGTTTAGCGATGGCTTTCCATTGGACCTTCTTTATATTAGCATCTTTAAGTTGTTCCAGAGAAGGGTCAGCACAAAAATCTTCAACGTTAAACTGAGCGGAAGCAATATTAGATAGATGTTCAACAAACAACAACAAAAATGATAAGCGAATTACTTGAGTGAGGAACTTGGCAGAGTGATAATAAAGGCAACCTTGGAAATTACCTAGATTATACTTAAGTAAACACTTATGAGTACAATCACTAATGAGGAGTAAACTAGAGAGTTACGGCATTAAGAGGGATCCGGATTACTCTAGTTACGAGACTTGAGAGTGAGGTGCGAATTGTACTGAGACTTGTTATTGATAAGGAGGCGGATTAGTCTGAGAGACTAGTTAAAATGGCTGATTCTAACTAGCGAGAAAAATTATCCAGTGAGGGATTGAGGGTTCGCATGAAAATATGATGATCCCAACACTTGGATAACACTTATTACACACCTGCCTATGTGCAAAAAATAGAGATAAGTGCTATCGGTGAACACGCCTTTCTACCTGGTTTCCTCCTCTACCACTGCTATGCGATACCAATGAAAGTCGAAGCACGTTTAACCCAAAAGGAGCTACTTGATCGCACAAAGGTAAATTTAAATCACACGCAGAGTAAGTCACAGAAAAACACATCAAAGTCACAACACCACAGAAACACAAGTAATGTAATCACAGAAAAAGTCACTGGAAAATGGAACACTGAACATGGGTTATAATAGTCCTGTCACGGTCGCCAATTGTTACGTTCACCGGTTAAACGGGTAAGATTGGCATCGGGGAGCCGGTGGACAATAACAATAAAAAAAAAAAACTGCAGGTTCAACTGGTGAGGAAATGCACAGGGGGCACTTTAAAAAGCTATTTTAATAACCCATAATGAAACTGACACACAGATATAACATGAAACACATATATAACATGAAACAGGAAAATGACATACACATGTACATATAACACAGTAATAAATACAACAATAAAGAACCCAACTTAATACCTAACAATAATCCTAATCCTATATGGAGGCAATGTGGAAAACACGGGACGAGGGGAAGTGATACTTATGAGGTGTCGCAGTGGTGAAGTGCTGGGTGATGGTTGATCCCACGGTAGACCCAAGAAGGGTTGTGTTCACTGGTTGAGGCCTGGACCTTGACTTGACTTCCAGAAAGCCAAGAGAACCACTTGAGTGCTGGCTCTCTAAAAGTGTAAAAGCGTCAGCCAAAGTTGGGGAGCAAATACCTCAATACCTCTCTTAAAAGAAGACAAGTCGTAGGAATTCAGAAATACAGATGCAGGGAGGGAGTTCCAGAGTTTACCAGTCAAAGGGATGAATGATTGAGAGTACTGGTTAACTCTTGCAATAGAGAGTTGGACAGATAGGGATGAGAGGAAGAGAAAGCTTTGTGCTTTGTCAATAGACAAAGGTGGAGGAGTTTGGCCAGGCAAGGTGCAAGCACGGAAGCACAGTTTTTAAGAACAATAGGAGGTACCCAATCAGGACCATAAGGCTTCCAAGGTTTTAGGCCAGCGAGGGCATGGAAAACATTATTACGAAGAATTTTTAATTGTAGACATGAAATAGTCAGAGGGAGGAGGAGAGGGAAGGACAAGCACAGAATTGTTCAATATTGTGAGCAAAGGTTTGAGAGAAGAGTTCAGCTTTAGAGGCAGAAGAGATGGCAGTGGTGCCATCGAGATAAAATAAAGGAGGGAAAGATGAAAAAGTGAAGTTATTTGAAATGTTTTTGGCTATATGCCAGAAGTCTTGAGGGGAATTTGAGTTTGAAAGATTTTGACATTTTCACTTATGAAGGAGTGTTTGGCCAGTTGAAGAACAGATTTGCCATGATTCTGGGCAGAGATATAAAGTGCATGAGATTCACGAGATGGAAGACTCAAGTACCTTTTGTGGGCAAAAGGCATGTATAGCATGAGATCAGGCTGAGTTAAACCAAGGTTTAGAAAGTTTAGGTTGAGAAAAAGAATGAAGAATGTACGCCTCTATGCCAGACACTATCACCTCTTTTATGCGTTCAGCACAGAGAGATGGGTCTCTGACATGGAAGCAGTAATCATTCCAGGGAAAATCAGCATAATACCTCTGGCAGAGGTAAAATGCCAGAGGTACCTTTGCTTTGGAGAATCCTGTGGAGGGATTGGAGAAATAGGACAAGATATAGAAATGAGATTGTGATCGAAGGAGTCCATCAGAGATGAAAGGGTGGCAGCATAAGCAGAAGGATTAGAGGTGAGGAAGAGATCAAGAATGTTGGGCGTGTCTCCAAGACAGTCAGGAATACGAGATTCGTTACACATGACCTCCCTTTCCTAAAGCCAAATTGATGATCTGATAATAACTTATGATCCTCCAAGAACCATATACAATATTTCTTTATCACCCTCTCACAAATCTTACTGACCACACTTGTTAAAGACACAGGTCTATAGTTAAGAGGCTCTTCCTTACTGCCTCCCTTATAAATGAGCACCACTTCAGCTCTTTTCCACTCCACTGGTACTTCCCCCGTTTCTAATGAGCACCTTATAATGTCATATAATGGATCTATCAATTCTTCTCTACATTCCTTCAATAATTTACCTGAAACTTCATCGCTTTATCATCTTTAAGTTCCTCCAACATTTTGTATAACTCCTTTTTAGGTATCTTAATGTCATCCATGTGCACATTTCCTTCTACATTTTGAGGCTTTACAAACATTGTTTCTTTAGTAAATACTTGTTGAAACCTATTATTTAGCAATTCTGCGATATTCTTAGGGTCATCTACTATCCCTTGCTCTCCTTTTAATCTTTCAATGGACTCTCTCTTTTTAAATTTACCATTTTTGAACCTGTAAAACAATTTTGGATGTTCTTTACTCTTATCTACAATATCTTTTTCAAATTTTCTTTCTTCCTCTCTCCTTACCCTCACATGCTCATTTCTCGCCACTCTATAATTCTCCTTATTTAGTATATTCCTTTTCTTTTTCCATCTTTTCCAAGCCACATCTCTCTTTTCTTTAGCCTTAACACAAGTTGCATTAAACCAATCCTTTTTTCCTTCCTCTCTTGGTTTATACTTTGGTACAAATTTCATAACTCCTTCTTTATAATATTTCATAAAAAATCTCATATTTTTTTGCACTTCTCTGATTTGTAACATCTCCTCCCAATCTAATGTTCTAAAATAATTTTTCAAATTTTCTGTGTCCATCTTTCTATAATTCAATCTACCACTCCTGTATGTCTCATCTCTCCTTCGCTGTGTTATTGCTATCTGCATTTCCATAACCACATAATCACTCTTCCCCAATGGACATTTATATTGTATATCCCCACATAGGTACACTTCTCGTGTTAACAACAAATCCAGTCTAGCGGGTTCATCATCTCCTCTATATCTAGTATTTTCTTTCACCCTCTGTTCCATCATATTTTCCATCATTAGATTAAGGAATCTCTCTCCCCATGCTTCCTCTCCAACACCACTTACTAGATTTTTCCAATCCACTTCTTTACAATTAAAATCTCCTACTAGTATCACCTTTCTTTTTCCAGTTAATACACTTTCCAAACTCTGTAAAGTATCCTTGATCATATTGTCATATTCCCTTAATGTCCAAGAATTTGTTTTAGGAGGTACATAGGTCACCATGATTATTAATTCTTTTCCATCACTTTTTAACCTTATGCTTATCACATCTGCAATGTTCTTCCCATACCAAACCTTATCCACATTTATCTCCTTCTCCGTCATAATCATAACTCCTCCTCCATCTTTACCCTCTCTATCCTTTCTCCATATATTATATTTATTATCCAAATTTACCTTTGTTTTTTCATGTAATTTTGTCTCAGTCAAACACACTATATCAGGCTTCTCCACCATCACATAGTCTTGCAATTCTAATCTACTTGACAGTATCCCATCTATATTAGTATACATTACGGTCCACCTACTGCTCCCTCTAGGGGTTCCTCTGCATTCCTTCTTTCCACATACCATTTTCTGACTCTCTCTCCCATAACTCTCCAAATAAACTTTTCCTTTTCCTCTTCAGACCGTTCATCATTTTTCCTTCTCGCCTCTTCCAACAATTCATTATATCTTCTCTCTTCCTCATTTCTATTTTTTCTTACATACACCTCTTTACAACCTTCTACCTCTTTTAATTTTGATGTTCTATATAAAATGTTCTCCGCAGTTTGTTGTGACTTCAGTACGACTTTAATCGGTCTCCTTACTCCCTCCTTATACGGACCCAGTCTATGGATCTCCCTCCACTTCTTCTTGTAGGTCTTTTTTTTCATCATCATTTAGATTTTTGAACAGATCTCTTACTGTTTTCAATTCTTCTTTAATTCTCTTAGGCTTATATGTTATATTTTGTTCTTTCATCCCAAATATTATCACACTCTTCTTCTTTTCTGCTATTTCTCTTATCAATGTTTCCTTGTTCTTCATAACATTAACCAGTTCCTTAGACCTTTCTTTTTTGTCTTCATTCAACTGATCTGTTTGGTCTGTATCTACTTCTTCCTATTTTCATAACATGGCTCTTGTTTATATTAAATTCCATCTGCCACTCTTTACTCCACTCATATATTTTATCAAGATCTTCCTGTAACTTGTTACAATCTTCCACATTCTTTACTCTCCTCATAATTTTGGTATTGTCTGCAAACATATTCATGTAACTGTCAATTCCTACTGGCATATCATTAACATAAATCAAAAACATGATGGGACCAAGCACTGACCCGTGTGTGTGTGTGTGTGTGTGTGTGTGTAATTCACTGTTTGATCTGCTGCAGTCTCTGACGAGACAGCCAGACGTTACCCTATGGAACGAGCTCAGAGCTCATTATTTCCAATCTTGGGATAGGTCTAATACCAGGCACACACCACACACCGGGACAACAAGGTCACAACTCCTTGATTTACATCTCGTACCTACTCACTGCTAGGTGAACAGGGGCTACACGTGAAAGGAGACACACCCAAATATCTCCACCTGGCAGAATCGAACCCGGTCATCTGGCTTGTGAAGCCAGCGCTCTAACCACTGAGCTACCGGGCCGTGTGTGTGTGTGTGTGTGTATTTACCTACCTAATTGTAACATACGGGAAAAGAGCTATGCTCGTGTTGTCCCGTCTCCATATCTATTAATGTCCAGCTTTTTCTTAAAATCATGAATATTCCTTGCGTTGACCACTTCCACGTCTAAACTATTCCATGCTTCCACCCTTCCATGAGGGAAGCTATATTTTTTCACATCTCTCCTATAAGTGGCCATTTTAGTTTTTCCCATGCCCTCTCGACATTCTTTCATTCCACATACACAGATCTTCCCTATCCATTTTTCCATGCCAATCATCACTCTGTATATTGCTATCAGGTCTCCCTTTCTCTTCTGTTTTCCAGGGTTGGAAGTTGCATTCTTTTCAGTCTGTCTTCATAAGTCAAATCTCTTAAGTCAGGCACCATTTTGTTGCAGCCCTCTGTACTTTCTCTAGTTTCCTTATGTGTTTCTTTAAGTTCGAGCCCACTGTATTGTTGCATATTCAAGCCTCGGTCTTATCATTGCAGTAATTATTTTCTTCATCATTTCTTCATCTAAATATACGAACGCCACTCTTATGTTCCTCAATAAGTTCAATACTTCTCCAATTATTTTGTTTATATGTCTCTCTGGCGATAGGTCATTGGTAATTGTCACCCCAAGGTCTTTTCTTCATGACTGGTTTTATGTCTTCATTTCCTATCTTGTACATACTCCTGATTCTTCTTTCACTCTTGCCAAACTCTATTTTCTTGCATTTTGTCGTGTTGAACTCCATTTGCCATGTACAGCTCCATTTCCATATTCTGTCCAAGTCTTCCTGGAGTAGTTCGCAATCTTTGTCACATCTCACTTTTCTTAACAATTTTGCATCGTCTGCAAATAGGCTCACATAACTGGACACCCCATCCACCATGTCATTTATGTAGACCGCGAACATTACTGGTGCCAACACTGATCCCTGTGGAACTCCACTCTCCACCAAGCCCCATTCTGATGGTCTGTCCTTAATTATTGTTCTCATTTCTCTTCCTACCAAAAGTCTTCCATCCATTTTAGTAAACTGCCATGCACTCCTCCTACCATTTCAAGTTTCCAGATCAGTCTCCGGTGTGGTACCTTATCAAAGGCCTTTTTTAAATCCAGATATATTCCATCAGCCCAACCATCTCTTTCCTGTATTACATCTATCACCCTCGAATAGTAACATATCAGGTTTGTCGTGCATGAACGCCCTTTTCTAAAACCAAATTGACACTCACAAAGTATGTCATTTTTCTCCAAGAAGTCTGTCCATCTATTCTTCACCACCCTCTCACACATCTTAGCTACCACACTTGTAAGTGACACTGGTCTATAGTTCAATGGGTCTCTCTTGTTACCTGATTTATAGATTGGGACAATGTTAGCTCTTTTCCAGTCTTGGGGCACTACACCTTCCCTTAATGAGGCATCAATTACTTCACAAACTTTTTCTGCCAGTTGCTCCCTGCATTCTCTTAAAATCCATCCTGATACCCCATCAGGTCCCACAGCTTTTCTCACTTCTAAACTCCCCATCATATTCTTGATCTCCTCCACAGTTACTTGAAACTCCATAATCCCTTTCTGTTCCATTACCAGTGGTTTGTCAAAAGCAGTCTCCTTTGTGAATACCTTCCGAAAGCATCCATTCATAGCCTCTGCCATTTCCCTGGGATCCTCACTGCATACTCCATTTACTTCTAAACTTTCAATATTTTTCTATTTTTGATGTTGTTGTTCACATGTCTGTAAAAAAGCCTTGGTTGGTCTTTACATTTATCAATTATATCCTTTTCTTGTTTCTTTCTTTCTTCTCTTCTAATCAACACATATTCATTTCTTGCTCTTTTGTAACTTTCCCACTGCTTAATCCGTCTTTTCCTTCTCCACCTCTTCCATGCATCCTCTTTTCTTGTTCTAGCCTTTTCACATCTATCGTTAAACCAGTCCTGCTTTCCAACTTCTCTATGTTGTCTTATTGGTACAAATTTTTCTCACCTTCTTTGTATATTTTTATAAATTCCTTCCACTTTTCATTTGCTCCTTAGCACTCTTGAATTTCATCCAATTTGTCTCTTGAAAGAATTTCTTTAGGTTTCCAAAATCTGTCTTGGCATAATTCCATCTTCCCACTTTATATTCTTCATTTCTTCTAGATTTCTCTTCATCTATCACCTTGAACTCCAAAACTGCATGATCACTCTTTGCTAAAGGGCACTCCACCCTCATCTCCTCAATGACCATTGGCTCTGTACTAAAGACCAAGTCCAGTCTTGACGATGCTCCTCTCCTCCAAACCTAGTATCTTCTTTGACCCACTGATTTAACACATTTTCCATTGCCAGTGTCAATAGTGTATTTCCCATGTTGTCTCTGATCCTTCCATTGACCAGTCCTCCCAACACACCTCTTTACAATTAAAATCTCCCATCATTATAGTTCGTTCACAGCCACCCAACATTTCTTCCAGACATGTTCCTGTATCACTTATCATTTCTTCATATTCCTGTACTGACCATGCATTTGTCTTAGGTGGTACGTACACCACTATGTAGTGCCTCTTTTTTCCTTCATTAGTTTCTGCTCTGATCTTTGTGTGTGTGTGTGTGTGTGTGTGTGTGTGTGTGTGTATTTACCTATTTGTATTTACCTATTTGTGTATCACAGGGCCTGAGCTAAGCTCTCTGTATCCTGTCTCCTTGTCCATTCCTGTCATATCTCTCTTTCATCTGATTGACACACACCGCGTCAACGACATCACTGCTCAGTTTATTCCACTTATCAATGCTACAATGCGGGAAACTGTATTTTCTCACGTCATTTAGACAGATGTCTTTTATTAGCTTTTTCCATGTCCTCGGAGATGATTACTTGTGGTCACCTTTATCAACTCTCTGTCCAGTATGTCAATCTTGTTCACCAATTTATACATAGTTATTATGTCTCCTCTTGTTATTCTCTCTTCTAATGTGGTCAGCCCCAGCTTCCTCAGTCTTTCCTCATAGTCTAACTCCCTGAGTCCTGGTACCATCCTTGTTGCCAGCCTCTGTACCCTTTCTACCTTCTTCACATTTTTCTTCATATGCGGTGACCAGACACAAGCTGTATATTCTAACTGGGGTCTTATTAAGGTACATAATATCTTCTTCATCAATCCTTCTTCTAGGACTCTAGGTAGTGGAATGCAAGGCCAATATTTTGAAGCATGTTATATGTTTTCAAAAAAATCTTGTTAATGTGTTTCTCCAGTGACAAAGTGTTTTGCACGGTTACTCCTAAGTCTTTTTCCTCATTGGTCTCTTTAATTTTCTCATCACCCAGCCTGTAATCCCAGTTTGGTCTGTATCTACTTCTTCCCATTTTCATAATATGGGTCTTGTCTATATTAAATTCCATCTGCCAGTCCTTACTCCACTCATATATTTTATCAAGATCTTCCTGTAACTTGTTACAATCTTCCACATTCCTTACTCTCCTCATAATTTTAGTATCGTCCACAAACATATTCATGTAACTGTCAATTCCTACTGGCATATCATTAACATCAATAAAAAAACATGATGGGACCAAGCACTGACCCTTGTGGAACTCCACTGGTTACCTTCTTCCACTCGGACTTCCTTCCTCTCACCACTGTTCTCATTTCTCTTCCCACTAAGTAATTTTCCATCCATTTTGCTAGTTTATCATTTACTCCTCCAATCTTCTTTAGTTTCCACATCAGTCTATTGTGTGGTACTTTATCAAAGGCCTTTCTCAAGTCCAGGTAGATAGCATCCACCCATCCCTCTCTATGTTGTAGTATGTCAGTCACTCTTGAATAAAAACATAATAAATTGGATACACACGATCTTCCTTTTCTGAAACCAAACTGTCTTTCACTCAGAATGTTTTCACTTTCTAGATACTCACTCCACTTAGCTTTAATTACTTCTTCACATACCTTACACAATATACTAGTTAATGATACTGGTCTATAATTTAGTGGTTCCATCCTACTACCATTCTTATATATAGGCACAATGTCAGCTCTTTTCCACTCTTTCGGGACTAATCCTGTTCGTATGGAGGTTTCCACAATATCAAATATGGGGTTCAACAATTGATCCTTACATTCATTTAGCAACCTCCCAGATATGCCATCAGGCCCCATTGATTTATTAATATCCAGATTGCTTATAATTTTCCTTACATCTTCCTTAGTAACCATGATGTCCTGCATTTGCTTTATTTCCATAGGTCTTCCTCCCATAAAATGCTCCTCCTTTGTAAACACTTTGCAAAAGTTGTCGTTCAAAATTTCAGCTATATCTCCAGCATCCTCATATACTTCTTCCCCATTTTTAACCTTTTCTATTGCCTCCCTTATATTTAGTTTTCCATTTATGAATTTGTAAAACATTTTTGGGTCACTATCACAGTTTTCCACCACCCTTTGTTCATATTCCTTCTGTGCTGTTCTCCTTACTTCAACATATCTATTGCTTGCTGTTTTGTAGACTTCTCTTGATAATACATCACTGTTTTTCTTAAGTTTCTTCCATGCCTTTTCTTTGTTCTTTTTTGCTTCTTCACAATTTCTATAAAACCACTGTCTATTATTTAAAGTCCTCTTTCTGTAATATGGCACAAACTTTTTCACAGCAGAGTTATACAAATCCATAAATTTATCGTATTTCAATTACATATCCCTTTCCTGGTATACCACGGACCAGTCAATTTCATTAAAGAACTCTCTTATATGGTTATAATTTGCCCTAATATAATTTGATTTTTCCTCCCTGCGTTTCACAATCTTATTCGTGCTTAATTCCGTATCCAGCTCAAAGCTTAGGACATCATGATCGCTTCTCCCCAAGGGACATTTATGTTCAATTTCCTCTTTTAGAGAGATGCCCCTGGTAAATACCAAATCCAACCTTGCTGCAACATCTTGTCCCCTGCACCTTGTTGGTGATCTCACCCACTGTGTCATCAAGTTATTTGTTGTTACCTTTAACAATTCCTCTGCCCACTCACCACCGTTCACCACTTCGTAGTCTTCCCACACTATTTCTTTACAATTAAAGTCTCCGACTATCATCACTCTGTCCTTTCTGATGAGTTCTTGCTTCATTCTGTCTAGAGTATTTATCATCACCATTTGGTACTGTTCATATTCCCAAGCATTGGTTCTGGGTGGTATGTATACTGTTATAATATTAATGTCCCTCTTGCCATCTGTTATAAGCATACTTATCACTTCCTCATTTCTCTTACTATAGTTCACCTCCTTCACTATCAGATCTTCCTTAGTAAGAACCATTATACCACCACCTCCTTTATTTTTTCTATCATTTTTCCATACTTTGTAGTGTTTTACAACAAACCAGTTTAGCTTTATTTCGGGCCTTAGCTTTGTTTCCACTACACACATTATGTCCAGTTCGTTATTTCTTAGGTAATTCATACATTCTAGCCTCTTAGACAGAAATCCATCTATATTCATGTAAGTGACTTGTATTCCATTCCTAGTCTCTTTCTTCCATGTAATGTCTATTCCGTCTGTTTTATCCACTACTTATTTAGCCTCCCATTTCTCATCCTCCAAAAAAACTTGGTCTTTTCCTCCTCTGTTCTTTCGTCATTCCTTTCTTTCACTTCAGTTACAAGCTCTTTCATTTTCATTCGCTCATCCTGTGACATATTTTTTCTTATGTAAATTGTTTTGGTTTCCTCAGAGTCCTTAAGTTTCCAAGCCCTCCTCAACAAGGCCTCAGCTGCCACCTGAGACTTTAATTTCAATTTTAATGGTCTATTCTTGCCTTCCTCAAAAGCTCCCAATCTCACACTTTCTTCTACCTCAGCATATAGGTCCTCTTCCTCCAAAGAGATCTTATTCAGTAAAGACTTAATCTTGTCATTTTCCTTATTCCTCCTATCCTGCCAGTTTCTGTTAGTTTCCTCCCTCAATCCTGTTATGATCACACATTTTTTCTTTTCAGCAATATCTCTCACCACATACTCATTTTCCTTTAGTGCCTTTACCATTTCACTCTGCATAATCCCTTTATTTTCCTCTTCCTGCTTTTTCACTATCTCCCTAAAGGACCTTTGTACCTCCTGATGTTCATGGTTCACTTCTTTCATCCTGGCATCAATTAGATTAAGGCATTCCTCCTTCCTCAAGTCCCCTTCGGATATTTTCATCTCCATTTCTAGGAGTTTAGCCTTCATCTCTTCACATTGTTTCCTTTGTTGTTGGTTTTCCTTCTCCATCTCTACTTTTCCTTCAATAGCTCTTTATTCGCTATCGTTAACAAATAGATCTCTTTTTTTAACTAATCATTCTCGGCTATAACTCTATCCAGTTTTTCTTCTATGGACAAAATGTTTAGGAACTTACTTTCCAGTGCCTGGATTCTTGCATCCATATCTAATTTCTCCAGTCCTCTTGGAGTAGTTACAAAACCTTCAAAATCCTTGGGTTGCCTAGGAGTAGCCGCCATGTTTGTTATCGTCAGCTGATTACGGCCAAAACAATCACCACCCACACTCTCCTTTCAGGGACCACTCTCCATAACCCTCACTTTCAACACTATGCGACAGTAGGACATCAACAGGACACTAACTCAGAGGTACCCGGGCCCTGTAACACCATAGGTATTTTCACTTCTTCCCGTCTGCAGCCGGAAACCAGCCATCCTCTCTCAGCAACGGCGAGTGTGTATTTACCTAATTGTATTTACCTAATTGTAACATACGGGAAAAGAGCTATGCTCGTGTTGTCCCGTCTCCATATCTATTAATGTCCAGCTTTTTCTTAAAATCATGAATATTCCTTGCGTTGACCACTTCCACGTCTAAACTATTCCATGCTTCCACCCTTCTATGAGGGAAGCTATATTTTTCACATCTCTCCTATAAGTGGCCATTTTAGTTTTTTCCCATGCCCTCTCGACATTCTTTCATTCCACATACACAGATCTTCCCTATCCATTTTTCCATGCCAATCATCACTCTGTATATTGCTATCAGGTCTCCCCTTTCTCTTCTGTTTTCCAGGGTCGGAAGTTGCATTCTTTTCAGTCTGTCTTCATAAGTCAAATCTCTTAAGTCAGGCACCATTTTGTTGCAGCCCTCTGTACTTTCTCTAGTTTCCTTATGTGTTTCTTTAAGTTCGGAGCCCACTGTATTGTTGCATATTCAAGCCTCGGTCTTATCATTGCAGTAATTATTTTCTTCATCATTTCTTCATCTAAATATACGAACGCCACTCTTATGTTCCTCAATAAGTTCAATACTTCTCCAATTATTTTGTTTATATGTCTCTCTGGCGATAGGTCATTGGTAATTGTCACCCCAAGGTCTTTTTCTTCATGACTGGTTTTATGTCTTCATTTCCTATCTTGTACATACTCCTGATTCTTCTTTCACTCTTGCCAAACTCTATTTTCTTGCATTTTGTCGTGTTGAACTCCATTTGCCATGTACAGCTCCATTTCCATATTCTGTCCAAGTCTTCCTGGAGTAGTTCGCAATCTTTGTCACATCTCACTTTTCTTAACAATTTTGCATCGTCTGCAAATAGGCTCACATAACTGGACACCCCATCCACCATGTCATTTATGTAGACCGCAAACATTACTGGTGCCAACACTGATCCCTGTGGAACTCCACTCTCCACCAAGCCCCATTCTGATGGTCTGTCCTTAATTATTGTTCTCATTTCTCTTCCTACCAAAAGTCTTCCATCCATTTTAGTAAACTGCCATGCACTCCTCCTACCATTTCAAGTTTCCAGATCAGTCTCCGGTGTGGTACCTTATCAAAGGCCTTTTTTAAATCCAGATATATTCCATCAGCCCAACCATCTCTTTCCTGTATTACATCTATCACCCTCGAATAGTAACATATCAGGTTTGTCGTGCATGAACGCCCTTTTCTAAAACCAAATTGACACTCACAAAGTATGTCATTTTCTCCAAGAAGTCTGTCCATCTATTCTTCACCACCCTCTCACACATCTTAGCTACCACACTTGTAAGTGACACTGGTCTATAGTTCAATGGGTCTCTCTTGTTACCTGATTTATAGATTGGGACAATGTTAGCTCTTTTCCAGTCTTGGGGCACTACACCTTCCCTTAATGAGGCATCAATTACTTCACAAACTTTTCTGCCAGTTGCTCCTGCATTCTCTTAAAATCCATCCTGATACCCCATCAGGTCCCACAGCTTTTCTCACTTCTAAACTCCCCATCATATTCTTGATCTCCTCCACAGTTACTTGAAACTCCTTCATAATCCCTTTCTGTTCCATTACCAGTGGTTTGTCAAAAGCAGTCTCCTTTGTGAATACCTTCCGAAAGCATCCATTCATAGCCTCTGCCATTTCCTGGGATCTTCACTGCATACTCCATTTACTTCTAAACTTTCAATACTTTCTCTATTTTTGATGTTGTTGTTCACATGTCTGTAAAAAGCCTTGGTTGGTCTTTACATTTATCAATTATATCCTTTTCTTGTTTCTTTCTTTCTTCTCTTCTAATCAACACATATTCATTTCTTGCTCTTTTGTAACTTTCCCACTGCTTAATCCGTCTTTTCCTTCTCCACCTCTTCCATGCATCCTCTTTTCTTGTTCTAGCCTTTTCACATCTATCGTTAAACCAGTCCTGCTTTCCAACTTCTCTATGTTGTCTTATTGGTACAAATTTTTTCTCACCCTCTTTGTATGTGTGCGCGCGTGTGTGCGTGTGTGTGTGCGTGTGTGTGTGTGTGTGTATTTTCTAATAATTGAATGACATTAGGAAGGGTGTATGGAAGGCAGTTCTAAATACCTTCAAAACATACACAAACTGTCCCACAATGCTCTCAAAACATGCCAAACTGTTAAAATGCCTTTAAAACATATCAAACTGTCTTAAAATGTTCTCAAAACTTACCAAATTGTGTTGAAATACCTTCAAAACATGTCAAGCTGTCATAAAATGTCCTCAAAACATGCTAAACCATGTCAGAATGCCTTTAAAACATGTCAAACTGTTCTAAAATATTCTCAAAATATGCCAAACTGTGTTGAAATGACTTAAAAACATGTGAAACTGTCTTAAAATATTCCCAAAACACACCAAACTGTGTTGAAATGCCTTTAAAACATGTCAAACTGTCTGAAAATGTCCTCAAAGCAAGCCAAACTGTGTTAAAATTGAACACTAAGGAACAAACTGTCTACAACTGTAAAGCTATCAAAAGCTGTCCAATTGTAGAAGGAAAATGAAGACCAATAAAGATGTAATGAAGCACACACCTCAATGACTGACTGGCTGGCTGGCTGGCTGGCTGGCAATATCCAAAAAACAGATAAATAATAGCACTGGGCCAAGGCAAGTGAGTGAGGCACCAACCTGCCAGACCAGGAACACAGCGACAACCCAACACCAAAACAAACTACCACTTAGGCACTTACCAATTATACATCATCAAGAAATGAGTGAAAGGTAAGATTTAAAAGCAAATAAATGTTAGGCAATGAACATACTAAAATCAAGTAAAGTTAATAAAAGCACCAATAGAAAACAAGGCAGGACCGCCGTGTATGCTCTCAGAGAGGGAGAACGGAGAGACCCACACACACGTCCACCTCCTTCCGTGGTCAGTGTGTGTGTATTTACCTATTTGTGTATTACAGGGCCCAAGCTAAGCTCTCTGTGTCCTGCCTCCTTGGCCACTCCTGTCATATCTCTCTTTCATCTGATTGACACACACTGCATCATCGACATCACTGCTCAGTTTATTCCACTTATCAATACTACGATGCGGGAAACTCTACTTTCTCACGTCATTTAGACAGATGTCTATTATTAGTTTTTTTCCATGTCCTCGGAGATGATTATTTGTGGTCACCTTTATCAACTCTCTGTCCAATATGTCAATCTTGTTCACCAATTTATACATTAGTCCAATGCTTTTCAATTAGTCCAATGCTTTTCAATGTTTTAATGGACAAAATTGTACGCTGTTCCTTTCCGCAGGGCATCCAGGTCCTCATCTATACTGATGACATACTCCTCCAATGCCCCACACCCAGGATTTTCCAGGTTGCTTTGTCACAACTGGCAGCGTTGTGTGTCCAAATGGGACTAGTGATTAATGAATGTAAAACAAAATTTCAAGCTAAAGGGAAGGTCTCTCGGCTGCCCACTGTAAATAACATTCCTATCCCTAGAGTTCACATACACAAGTACCTGGGTGTTCAGATGAGCTTTAGGAAGTCTCTTCAAGCCGTCCACTATGCTCGAGACCTCTTTCTGCCACGGCTAGCACCACTTCGGCTGCTAGCCAACAGGGCCTGGGCGGGCATTCCAGTCCTAAGAATGTTCTATATATCTGTCATACGGTCCCTTATTGATTATGCCGCCCCTGTTCTAATACAGTTTAGTGCCACCCAACTCTGTCCCCTGGAGCTTGTACAGAATGAAGCCATGCGGATAATCTTGGGATGCCCCAGGACTACACGGATTGAAGTCCTCAGAGCTGAACTGCACCTGCCGAGTATTATGTGTAGGGTACAGGAAATGACTTATCGCACAATTAGTCGGATGCTATGCACGGGCTCTGACTCTCTAAAGGGATCACTGACCCCCCTGTATCATGATCCTCGCACTCCTACAATACCATACCTCAGGAAGATCTTGGGAGTACTGACAAGTGTAGGTGTAGCCGAGGCTTTTATTAACGTTGTTATGTCACCGCTGCAACCAGCCTGGAACCCTCACCGTGTCAGTGTTGATATTCACTCACTGCATCAGCCCAAGAGGGACTGGCTCCCTCATGTGCTGCAAGACACGTTCATGTTTATTGTGATGGGTCAGTCAATGGCAGCAGGTCTGGATGTGGGCTGTTCATCCGTGACTACATCTCTGCCAGTCTCTACACTGACACTGAGGTTTCCAGGCGGCTCCCTGCAACCATGTCTTCCACTAGAGCAGAACTATATGCTGTACTGGAGGCGCTCCACATTGTGGCGCCTCTCCATAAGAATGTATATTTCTTTATTGACAGTCAGGCTGCATTGTACGCCCTTCAATCCACCTCCCCCATGGACTGTGATCTAGTTAATAAGTGTCTTGATCTCATCCACGCCCTTGAAGGTGCTGGTGAAACGGTCCATTTCATCTGGATACCCTCTCATGTGGGTATCCCATTAAATGAAAAAGCAGACCACCTTGCTCAGTGTGCCCTACAAGATGACTAAATGGACCCTGGCACTGAGTACACTCTGGGTTATGTTAAGAGTAGCATTAAGGACTTTGTACAAAGTAGCATTAGTTATCAGTTGGAGCTTTGTTGCCATAGGGGCAGTAGCACTAGTCTTCACTATGCACGTGTCTCCCAGAGCTGTGCTTACACCTACAGGAGACACACTGCATCACATGATAGGTTGGCAATGAGGCTCAGATTAGGCTGCAAATACTTTTGGGAAGTCAGTGCTTCTCCTGGTGTGTGCTGTGTGCTGTGTGCTACACCAAGGGGACCACTCTGTGTCACTATATCATGGAATGTCCTCTCATTGCTAAATTTAGGCCACAAGGTCAGCATGACTTGTACAGCCTCATTGACCATCTCCTAGACTGCCACCCTCAGGGATATACTCAGGGAATATCCTCAGTTTGCTCCCAGACTGTAGGATGTCTAGGCAATAAGGTGTGCAATATGTGTATTTATTTATTGAAATACTTGTATTCTTAACATAACATAACATAACATAACATAAATAATAGGATAACAAAGGGCCACCAGGGCCCATCTAGGTTATCCTGTATCAGTCGCACAGCGACCTCGTCATCAGTACTTAAAGATACACTTACAAGTACACAATACATTATATACTAATTCTAAATATTTGGCCCATTAACAGGGCTAAGTCCTGCAGCGAAATCCTCTACAATTTGTGGTCCCCATACATATGGATCATGTCTTGTTTAACTATAGTAAATTTCTTATAAAAACTATCATGCAGTGCTATACATAATTATAAATCTAATAAATTTAAGTGCTTATCTAATCTGTTTTTAAACATTGTCAAACTAGTGCTATTTACAACCGTCTCTGGCAATGCATTCCAGAAGGCTACCACCCTATGACTAAAGAAATATTTTCTTATATCTAACCTGCAGCCTTGCTTTCTAATCTTCCTGCCATGATTTCTAGTCCTACTTCCCTCCTCTAAGGTAAAGAAAGATCTCACATCTATGTAGTTTGTATCTGAGAACATTTTAAATAACTCTATCATATCCCCTCTTATACATCTCCTCTCAAATGAAAACATGTTTAATTCCTTTAATCTATCTCTATACTTCAGGTACTTTAATGCTGGTATCATCCTAGTTGCTCTTCTCTGAACTGCTTCTAACATGTTGATATCCTGCATATAGTGGGGTGACCAGGCCTGTATGCAATACTCTAAATGGGGCCTAACATAGGAATTATATAAGCTACGCACCACTTCCTTACTTTTATAACTAACATTTCTATTTATAAAACCCAGGATCCTATTTGCCCTATTTCTTGCTTCTAAACATTGCTTTGAAAATTTCATAGTCCTGTCTATCACTACTCCTAAATCCTTTCCTTCCTCTACTGCCTCTAGCCAACATCCCTCCATCTCATAGTTAAAGTTTGTGTTGTCTTTACCTAAATGCATAACCTGACACTTTTTAGAATTAAACTCCATCTGCCACCTGTCTGCCCATGCTATCAGCCTGTCCAGGTCTCGTTATGTTCTGTAATTGTCCTTTTCACCCTGTACTGCACATGCTATCTTAGTATCATCTGCAAACTTTGATACTTTGCTACTAATTCCTATATCTAAATCATTAATGTACACCAAGAAAAGAAGAGGTCCTAGCACTGATCCTTGGGGTACCCCACTAACCACTTCCTTCCACTCAGACATTGCCCCATTTAATACTACTCTCTGTTTCCTATCAGAAAGCCATTCACTAATCCAATCAACTAACCTACCCCTATCCCATGTAGTCTCAATTTGTACACTAGCCTCCTATGTGGTACCTTATCAAACGCCTTGCTAAAATCTAGATATATAACATCTATGCTATTTCCATCATCTAACTCCTTGGTAATATATTCTAAGATATCGAGCAAATTTGTAAGACAGGACCTCCCTGATCTAAAGCCATGTTGGGTATCTCTAATTAATCTATTCTCATTTAAATGCTCCCAAATACTACCCTTAATGATTTTCTCTAGTATCTTACATACTATACTAGTTAAACTGATCGGTCTATAATTATTCGCATCATCCTTCCTACCTTTTTTAAATATTGGAGTAACATTAGCTAACTTCCAGTCCTGAGATATCTCAGCAAACCTAAGTGATCTTTCAAAGATTAACTTAAGTGCTTCAGAAATACTGTCTACACCCTCCCTAAGTACTCTGGCATGTAGCTCATCAGGACGACTAGCTTTCCTATCGTCTAGTTCAAGAATAAATTTCCTAATAATTCCCGGTTTTATATCAATATTTTCTAAAGCTCTTAAACTACTCGTTGTTGTGTATACTGTCCAGAGTTATTTTTGTGATACTTAACCTTAAGTCTTTGCCCAGGGGGTGGGTGGCAAGGCCCATCCTCCTCCTTTGTTGTAATTATTTATTAATTCAACAATAAATGTATCAATCAATCAATCAATCAGTAATTTCAAGGGTGAGGCATAATCGCATTCATAATTCGTAAGCTAAGCTAATGTGTAGTTTCTATTTTTACAAAATAGTAGGTATATGCCAATACCTAAGTAAAAAAAAAAAAAGCATTTTTCACTTGCGACCGGCAACTCTTCCACACCCAGCTGGTGGCCTTGCCACATTGTGGTGGCGACGTGATTGACCTCGTGCCACTCACTTATATATATATATATATATATATATATATATATATATATATATATATATATATATATATATATATATATATATACAATTATAAATGACTTACTAAAGAATCAAAGGTAAGCAGAGAGAGAGAGAGAGAGAGTTGTTGTTGTTTGATAAATTTATTACGCCCAAGGCAGGCGTCAGACTATACATACAGGCAAAAACAGACGTTTACAAAAGAGCAATAGGAGAGAGTGTAACAGAACAACAGTAGTGAAAACGTGGCAACACTGTACAGAGACGCTCGCCCCCCCCCCGGCCGTAAATTAAGGCTGGTCAGACTATATGCTTCTGTGCTTGCACCTTGCTTAGCCAAACGCTTTCAACTATGTCTAATAACTTATGCCTTTTCTTGTTGCTGGAAGCTTGCCTACATTCATCCTGTCTTTTCTTCATGCTGGAAATTTGCATACATTCATCTTGTCTTTCCTTCTTGGTGGAAGTTTGCCTACATTCAGCCTGTTCCTAAAACGGGTGACTGACCGTTCTAATCCCTCAAACTACCGTCCGATAGCTTTAATCTCTTGCTTGTCTTTTTTTTTTTTTCTCAATATCCTCAATAGGAAGGTTCTCAAACATCTGTCACTTCATAATCTTCTATCTGATCGCCAGTAGGCAGTGTTGCCACTCCTGTGAATTTTCACAAGATCTTGTGAATTTGGGTAAAACCTTGTGAACTTGTGAATTTTTTTGAGAAATTGGGAAATCTTGTGAATTTTGCTCATTTCCACAATACAAATCAGACAGTCAAGACAGTAGCATACTTTTACATCTACCACCACTACAATCAGTAATAATTACTTAATATAATATTAGAAGTAATCTTAATAGTGAAGGTATTAATAATAATAATTATTATTATTATTATTATTATGATTATTATTATTATTACTTTCATTATCATTGTAATCAATTGAGACGCCTTGATGTCTAGAAACCAAAATCAGAGCTGACAGCCCTGGGCTGCGTTTGAGACGGCGCACCGGCATGTGCCGGCGTACCGAAACTCCCGGATCGTCTTTTCAAACGCTTTTGGGAGCTTCCTCTGTAAAATAAACAAACCCGCTTCGTTGCTATGGTAACGCGTCCCTGGCGGCCAAAGCATCAGGAGCTATAATGGATCTCCAGCAAATATTTCATCCATGACTGCGAAATATTGCCACTGCTTCAAAGCACCTCTCCCACTCAGGTACTTGTAGAGTACTTCCCAGTGCATCTGTGAGCGTGACGGAGAACCAAGTCATAGTCTAGTCCCTGGAAAGGGCACGAAGGGCATTGGAAACATGTTGTTTGGGTCGCCATGTTTGTTAATGACGTCACCGCAGCACCACCTCTCGGGAGCGAGCGTCCCAAAGAATCCCGGCACGGCAACTCGCTACCTCTCACCGGCGTTTGAGAGGATACGTCTCGCGCCGGCACGTGCCGGTGCGCCGTCTCAAACGCACCCCTACCCCTGGCTGTCCTGTGATTCCTGTCCCCGTCACGTTCAGTACACGTACGCGACACGTATGGTTGTCAGGCTGGCCCGTCCCGCGCACTCAGTCTCCTGCGTCTCTCATCGCTGGTCCAGGAATCTAGGATTAGTGCTTTTAAGTGTACACAAATAAACAAACGAAAAGACATGGATTCCGACGGCCCAAGTACTAGTTCTGTTTCTCCACCAGGAAAGAAAAAAAGACTGGTATCGCCAAAGTTTTAATAAGGAGTGGCTGAAAATCGATGAGCTGAAGGACTGGCTCAAGCCTGATCCTAGTGATGAATGTGCAGCATTGTGCAGTGTTTGCGACTGCAAGTTGAAAAGTTGTAACAAAGCATCACTTCTGAATCACAAAGACTCCTCCAAACACTTGAAAAATTTTTCGTCAAAGAAACAAAATGTTAAAATTCAGGGTTTTCTAAGAAAACTACCTGAAGATGATTCTCATGACAAGGTGTCAAAGGCTGAGGTTTTACTCACAGGATACATAGTTGAACATGGTGTACCTTTCGCACAGGCGGATCATTTAGTGGAAACTATAAAGAAAATGTTTCCGGACTGTGAAGTTGCACGTGACATGACTGAAAAAAACAAAAACCTCTTACGTGTTTCAAGAAGGCATTGCTTGGGAGGAACGAGAGAGTGTAGCCGCCATCTACAGGGGCAGTTACTTTTCCCTCATAATAGATGAGAGTACAGACGTTTCTGTTTCTCAGGTGCTAGCAGTGATGGTGCGCTATTATGATGAAAAGAAACGCAGACTAACAGATGCACTACTAGACATAGTTGAAGTGGACGATGCAAGTGCCTCAGGACTGTACAAGTGTGTGAAGGAAATGCTGGAAAGCAAAGAGATTCCTTTGGGAAACATCATTGGCTTTGCGAGTGATAATTGTTCCACCATGTTTGGAAGAAATAATGGTTTTCAGGCGATGTTAAGGAAGGATGTTCCTGATGTATTTATCATTGGATGTGTATGTCATTCCTTTGCCTTATGCGCTAGTCGTGCTGCTGTCTGTTTGCCCTCAAGGTTTGAATCCCTTATGAAGGATATTTGTTGTTATTTTGCAAGAAGTAGCAAGCGTCAGCATGACTTTCATTTACTGCAAGAAGTTGTACAGGCACCTCAACATAAAATGCTGAAATTTTCTCAAACTCGCTGGCTGTCACGAGGAAAAGTCATAACCAGAATTTTAGAACAATGGGAAGCACTTAAGCTTTTCTTTCAAGCAGAAGCAAAAACTGACAAAATTGATGGTGCTGGACAAATTCTTAACACAATGAATTCTCCTGGAACTAAGCATATGCTGGTCTTCCTTAATTACGTCCTACAGAAAGTGGATAGGATGAACCTGGAATTTCAGTCAGAGCACTTCAGATTATCCACCCTTTTTTCAACAATAACAGATGAGTATAGTAGTTTGTTGGGCATGTTTGTTTGGGATGAAGTGGTGCATTTACAAAAACTAGGTGACATTAGTCCTCACAACCCTAGGAATCACAAAACTCGAGGAGATTGATCTCGGAGGAAGGTGTGAAGCTCTGCTAACCGCAGAACCTCTTAGAGATGGTGAAAAATGATTTCGAAGTGACTGTAAAGTCTTCCTCTCCGAACTATGTGGACAGATAAGGAAAAGATTTACTTTTGAAAAGCAAAGCGTCCTTGCCTTATTAAGAGCCTTGGAACCCAGTGAAGCCTTGTCCCCACAAAGAAATATGAAATCTATATCAAAGCTGGCAGTGCACTTTCCAATGCTGGTGAAAGAGGAAGATCTAGATCAACTACAAGATCAGTGGAGGGACTTGCTATACACAAGATCAGCCTTAGAAAATATTAGTAAGCAAGCAACAACATTTTGGAGTGAAATAAAAAAGTGAAAGATGGTAATGATATTTGTAAATTTGGCCTCTTATCAAAATTCATGTGCAATCTTCTCGCATTGCCTCATTCATCAGCCTCAGTAGAAAGAATATTTTCCCAGCTCAATATGATTAAAACAAACCAGACTAACAGACTGCATGTTGCTACTACTGCTAATCGCATCCTAGCAAAACAATCCATTTCAAGGCAAGACGTCCCGTGCTATAACTGGGAACCATCAAAATCACTAATTAATGACGTAAAAAGCGGGAAATGCCACCAGCGATACGTGAGTCGGCGGAAGAAGATGAGAGAAAAGATGAATCTAGCAACTCTACATTCAGGGAATGTTGACAGCGATGATGATGATGACCTCTCCATGCAATTTTTTCGTCAATAGCATCATCATCGGTAGTAAAACACTAATTTTGTATGTTAATCAGGCAAATTATCATCAAATATCTGAAGTTTGTGAATTTGTTTTCATTCTTGTGAAAAATCAAGTGTGTATCTAGTGATTTCCGAAAATCTCGAGTGGCAACACTGCCAGTAGGACTTCCGTCAAGGCCGCTCTACTGGTGATCTTCTGGCTTTCCTTAAGACAGGTTCACACGTGCCAGTTTGTGACCGATATTTTATGTACGTAGAGTTTTCCGACTCGCAATCGGCGCTTAACGACCAGAAAGCAGTCGCAAAGCAAGATCACCATGTTGGTAATTTACGTCGTGACGTCACGGAGTAAGGTTTGAAAATGTGATCTCCAGATACAGAGAAGATGCTCTACAAAAACTGTTTCCCTTAATGCAGTGTTGTTCAAGGATTCTATCTTGTGTACTCCTTGGTATTGTTGGAGGTGAGGACTGAAGACTTGTCGGGATTTAATTTGATTGCAATTGTGCATAATCTTAAAATTAACAATTTTCTTATGAGAAATGTAGGCTAATTCATAATGTGATAGACACTCCTTTCTTTCTTTCTACTTAGCCAGACGTATCCACAGGCATTTTCTTTTCTGTTGACTCTTCCGGTATGCCAAAAGAAGAGCAACCCCAGTTTCAACATCGTCACTAGAGGAAGACATCTTAGCGGGTATAGTCTGACCGAGCTTAATTTACGGCTATGGGGGGCCGAAGGGAACTCTACAGTGCTGCCACGTTTCCAAAAAATGCGATGTGAAATGGAAGTTATTGGTGTACAAGGCATCGCAAATACCATCAATTCAGATGTATAAAATTTCGACTTGTGTATATAGATGGCTGAATCAACAGTAACCATCATATGCATAAAAAACTATATAGTACCATACAAACATGGCATACATATTCAACAGTGTTGCTGATATCAACTGTAGTAACTTATAATGGTACTTAGCGTATGTTTAGGGTGTGTAATAATATCAGCGTTACAGATATAAGATAATGAGCATGGAAAAAAGAAATAATCTATTATCCAAAGTAAAAAAAATAGTAGAAGTCTTGTGAGTGGCGGCAATACTGATGAACCCAGCCTGGCCAGGCCGAATAGCCTCACCTTGTAGTACCAGATGTTGCTATAATTATAAGATAAAATGCTCACATTTACTGGCTTTTACAGTAATTTCAAGGGTGAGGCATAATCGCATTCATAATTCGTAAGCCAAGCTAATGTGTAGTTTTTATTTTTACAAAATAGTAGGTATATGCCAATACCTAAGTGAAAAAAAAAAAGCATTTTTCACTTGTGAGCGGCAACTCTTCCACATCCAGCTGGTGGCCTTGACACATTGTGGTGGCGACGTGACTGACTTCGTGCCACTCACATATATATATATATATATATATATATATATATATATATATATATATATATATATATATATATATATATATATATATATATATATATATATATATATATATATATATATATATATATATATATATATATATATATATATATATATATATACAATAATAAATGACTCTCTGCTTACCTTTGATTCTTTAGTAAGAGAGAGAGAGAGAGAGAGAGAGAGAGAGAGAGAGAGAGAGAGAGATTAACAGAACAGTAGTGAAAACGTGGCACCACTGTACAAAGACGCTCGCCCCCCCATGGCCGTAAATTAAGGCTGGTCAGACTTTTTTTTTTTTATATAGTCGTTTGTTTACATTCACTTCCCGCCAAGACGCCAACTAGTCGATATTCCCCTGGCGCTACGTCTGACACTTTCCGACTAGAAGGGATGAGTCGGAAACTCAAGCTAGGCACGTAAAATATCAGTCGCAAATTGGCACGCGTGAACCTGCCTTTACTGAATCTTTGTCACCCACTTTTAGAAATTTCGGTGAAACATTTGCTGTTACGTTAAGGCGGGTTCATACGTATCAATTTGCGATTGAAATTGCAAGTCAGCAGTGCCTAGAGACTGGAAAAAGTCGCAAAAGAAAGCCAATATGGTTTTATTCAGTCAATTTCCAACTCTGTTTACGTTGTGACGTCATGGAGAAAAGTTTGAAAATGTGGTGACAATGTAGGGAAGAAGATTTTGGAGTTGGTGAGGGAAAAGAGCACATCTGGGATACTAAAAGTGAGTTTTACAGCAAATCAGCTTTCGATGAGAGCTGCCACTCCCCGATGACTGCTTCCCTCTGCTGGGTGTTGTTGGAGGTGAGGAATGAATGCTTGTGATGATTTTATTTGATCGTAATCGCCATCGTCACATTTTGTTGGGTAGGTGTTTGTTTACATTCACTTTCCACTAACCAATCGATACTTCCCAGTCTCTATGTGTGAAAGTGTTCCGACTAGAAGGGCTCAGTGCTTCAGTCGATATACTTCTAGCAACTTGCAGTTTCAGTCGCATATTGACGTGTGAACCCGAGTTTAGACATATTAATAAAAGCTTTTGATAGATTGTGGCACAAAGTATATATTTATTTCAAAGCTGTCGTTTTACGGTTTCTATCTTTTTTTTTTTTTTTTTTTTTCAACTTTACCTTAAATTTACTTTCCGACCATTATATTGCAGCCGTGCTAGATGGCCACTGTTCCTCATGGTTCTGTCCTGTCATCCACTCTCGTTCTATTGTTCATTAATAATCTTATTAACTAAACTTCTTGGCATATCCACTCTTAAGCTGATGATATCACCCCTACATCTTTCTACGTATTTTCAGAAGTGACCAACTCTTCAGGTAGTTGCCAGTTGTGGTGCCTCACACTGTGATGTGAGGCTGCTGGCGATAGAGGATGCTAAGTAATAAGAGAATAGTTAATTATCATAACTTGTAGTATTAAGGACATATGAGCATTAGTAAATATAACAGTAAGTAACAGTAGTGAAGATGTACGGAGGTTAACTTAAATCATGTCAAGAACTTAAAAGTAAAAAAGGCTCAGGTAAACATTCAACAGCACTTCAAAAAAGTACCAGGACTAAGTCATCAAGAAAAGGTAGCAAAAGCTGAATTAATTATTTCAGGATTTATGGCAGAGCATAACATGCCATTTCTCCAAGCAGACCATTTAGTGAATGTCTTGAAAAAAGCTTTTGCAGACAGTGACATTGCTAAGGATATTTCACTGAAAAAAACTAAAGCATCATATTTACTGCAACATGGCATTGCTTGGGAAGAGCGTCAGAAAATAGTTAACATATGTAAGGAGAACAAATTCTCATTAATAATTGACGAGAGCACTGACGCATCTGTCTCACAGATCCTGGCACTGGTGGTAAGATTTTATGATAGAAAGAGGTCAAAAGTAACAGACGCCCTTTTAGATATTGTTGAGGTAAATGATGGTACAGCAAATGGACTGTACAGTGCAGTGAAAGAGGTTTTTAGCTCAGCAGGAATTCCATTGAGCAATATAATAGGATTTGCAAGTGATAATTGTTCTACCATGCTGGGGGCGAACAATGGTTTCCAAGCACTTCTAAAGAAGGATCTTCCACATGTTTTTGTCTTAGGTTGTATCTGTCACTCATTTGCATTATGTGCCAGCCATGCAAGTAGTCGGTTACCATCATGGCTAGAATCCTTCTTGAAGGATATATGTTGCTACTTTGCGCGAAGCAGCAAGCGAAATCATGATTTTCGGTTAATTCAAGAAGTACTTGATATGCCAAGTCATAAGATGCTGAAGTTAGCACAGACAAGGTGGCTATCTAGAGGAAAAGTAGTTTCTAGAGTCTTGGAGCAATGGGATGCCCTAAAGCTATTCTTTCAAAGCGAATCAAGGACCGACAAAGTTGATGGAGCTTCACAGATACATAAAATGATGACGACTCGTGGAACGAAACACATGCTGCTATTCATAAACTACATTTTGGGTAAGGTTGACATGATGAATATTGAATTTCAGTCTCAGCACTTCAGACTTGGAACCTTGCACTCAACCATTTCAGATAATTATCGCAGCATTCTTGGTCTCTTCCTAAAACCTGAAGTAATCCAGTCTCATCAGCTAGCTCTCATTGACCCAAGTGATGAATCTTTGCACAAGAGACTGGAAGATCTTAGTCTAGGTGGCAGATGTGAGGGACTGCTGGAGTTAGAAGCTCTTCAGGATAAAGAAAGACTGTTTCGAGTTCACTGCAAACAGTTCCTAGTAGAGTTATGTCTGCAGATAAAAAAGAGATTTCCATTTGCAAAGGATAGTATTATTGCAATGTTGAAAGCTATGAACCCAACAGAAGCTCTCTCAAATACACGGAGCCTGCAATCCCTAACAAAACTTGCAATTCATTTCCCAACTCTGGTAAATGAGAAAGATCTAGACATCTTACAAGAACAATGGAACGATCTTCTCTTGCTAAAGATTCACTGAAGTGCCTAAATCAATCTGCAACCACTTTCTGGAATGATTTACACTCAGTCAAAGATGGAAACAACAGAGCAAAGTTTGGTCTTGTGTCTGGATTAATGTGTGGTTTACTAGCTTTGCCACATTCTTCTGCATGTGAGGAAAGGATTTTTTCACAGATCAATATAATAAAAAATGATAAGACCAACAAGTTACATGCAAATACCGTAGCAAATCGCTTGCTAGCACAGATTCTGTCTGGTCGTCAGTGAGAGAGGTGTTGCATTCCGCCCTCTGATTCCTCCATACATCTTATTCAGGAAGTCAACAGAAGGTCACGCAGGTACGCCACAGAATGCCTGACTTCTGATCTTTCTAAGATTCTTGATTGGGGCAGTGAAAACTAAATAGTTTTCAATGCCTCCATCTATCAACTCGTCACAATCTTCCAGACAACTATCCCCTCTTCGTAAGTGACATTCAGCTTTTGCCCTCTTCTACACTGAATATCCTCGGTCTGTCCTTTACTCATAATCTTAAATGGAAATTTCACATTTCATCTCTTGCTAAAACAATTTCTATGAAGTTAGGCGTTCTGAGGCGTCTCCGCCAGTTTTTCTCGCCCTTCCAACTGCTACCTCTGTACTTGTATGGAGTACTCTTCGCATGTTTGGGGGGTTCCACTCACATTTTTATTAGATAGGGTGGAATCAAAAGTTCTTCGTATCTTCAACTCCCCTCCTCTGACTGATTGTCTTCAGCCTCTTTCTCACCGCCGGAATGTTGCATCTCTTGCTATCTTCTACCGCTATTTTCATACTAAGTGCTCTACTTATCTTGCTAACTGCATGCCTCCCCTCCTCCTGCAGTCTCGCTGCACAAGGCTTTCTTCTTCCTCTCGCCCCTATTTTGTCCAACTCTCTAATGCAAGAGTTAAACCAGTACTCTCAATCATTCATACCTTTCTCTGGTAAACTCTGGAATTCCCTCCCTGCTTCTGTATTTCCATCTTCCTTCGACTTAACTTGAGGTTTCCAAACATTTGTCCCTTGCTTTTGGATCATTCTTAATCTCTTTAGAGGAACTGGCAATTAAGGGGGCTTTTTTTTCCCCTTTGCCAGTTCCCCTTCTTATATATATATATATATATATATATATATATATATATATATATATATATATATATATATATATATATATATATATATATATATATATAGAGAGAGAGAGAGAGAGAGAGAGAGAGATTGGTTGAGTGAGTGAGTGAGTGATTGTTATTAATATACAATATACAAAAGCTCTTTGGCCTATGTCCAGCCAGTTCCACTTATGAATTATAGGAAACCTTCCATAAAGATGTGTCCTATGATTTTACCAAGTGTTATAATTACATATCGGTACTTTTTTTTTTTTTCCATTTATTTTCATTTATTTATTTATTTTTATTTACTTATTTATTTAGTTTTTTAGTAGTGTTGTGTGTGTGTGTGTGTGTGTGTGTGTGTGTGTGTGTGTGTGTGTGTGTGTGTGTGTGTGTGTGTAAGATTAAAAGATTGGTTTGGGATTCTTTTCTCTTTATATTTATTTATTGTATGTTGTAAATGTTGCATATAGATTAGTGTTTGCCTGCTCAATTACCTTTTTATTTTGATGTTGATTATATCGTATACTAACTAGTGTGCTATGTCTGTAAAAAGTTATGGACACTAATCTTTTACAGTTAAGTCACAAAGCTGCACAGAAATCAGAGGTGCCTACGAAGTTGTAGTCCACAGATTAGTATGTGTGCAGGTCCTTTCACACACTGACCATTGGAACACCCCTTATGCACGTTAGCAGATAGTATTTAGTTCGTAATATAGAATTTTTTTTTTTTTCCATACATAATCGCGACATGGTTACTGTATCAAACTTCCCAAACAATAAGAATTTCATTATGATTATTTTATTATGAGACACATTCATAGGTAAGATATATAATGGTCATCACATGATTACATGTGTATTATTCTCCACAACTCTACTGGGGAGGGTATCATGCTCATTGTTCCATGCCAGTTTGACTCCCAGCCCTCATCGTGGAAAGGTTGTGATTTACAACTGTTGTTATTCCTTTGAAATTGGCAGTTGTCATATTCACAACCTTTCAAGTTTTACATTTCCTCTCTTAGTGAGCCTAAAGATGTCCTATTTCTTAATATAGTGTGACGATTTCAGGTGCCGGATAGTTCGGCTAGATTTAAGTTGGGTTACATTAGTGCGTTTTATTAGAGTTGAACGCAATACACACGAAAAATTTATGACAGTGATTCTTAACAAGGGGTGCTCGTACCTCAATGGGCTGTAAATTCGAATCCAAAGAAGTTGCAAGATACCTATCAACAATTAAAGCAATATATATATATATATATATATATATATATATATATATATATATATATATATATATATATATATATATATATATATATATACTATTTTCTACTCTACACAAAATACATTTTTATGCGACATGAGTGTTCTGAGCTAAAGATAAAGCCGCATCTTCCTAATGAAGTGGCAACGTTATAACAGACTCGAACACGTACAGGATACACGTGTGCGATTGAAAGAAGAGAGAGGGCATTTTAGGGTAAAATACCCTAAACTAGGGTAATTGGAGCCTTCTTAGGGTAGTGTTTAGGGTAATGCATAAACTAGGGTAATTTTAGGGTATTCTGCCGCCCTATGGATAGGTGTGCTTGGAATGGTGCCAATCTGGTGGCAGGCTGGTTCTCTTTCATGTTCGATCCATGTACACAATCATCCCCGTGACTTGTACCATCCCTTCACCCCAACCCCCACCCCATCCCCTTTCTCCCCAGTCTCCACTCACCCGTCTACTTCGCGTACACGTTTTGGACCTTCGGACGGTTAGTCTAACCGTCCGAAGGTCCAGAATGTGTGTGTGTTTGGGAGTGGGGGGGGCAATATTCAAACTAAGAGTGCAACTTCGACAATCTAGGGTAAAACACTCGAATCTAGGGTAAAATCGACAAAAATCTAGGGTAAGATTTCATCAACTCATGGAAACACTGTTATCGTCACGTGTCAGACCACCTTGCCCTCCCGTACCACCAACACTCAGTCTTCTCTGCCTGAGTAAGTTATGGTTTCCATGTTTTAATACATTTTAATTACTGATACAAATACAGTTAGGTGGAGGATGGTTTTGTAACATTTTTGATTTTGCTTTCATATATTTAAATGGGTGGTTTATGTAATATAGATCATTACTGTATTTTTGTATTTCAACAGTCAGGGGGTGCGAGAATTGGCTGCAGATTAGAAAGGGATGCATTTATTGAAAAAAAGTTAAAAACCACAGACGTGATCTTGGTCAAGTTGTAGGTCACATAATTTGGAGCATTTTCTAATAGTTACACCATTTAGTGCAAATAATGAACGACTCGCTAACATATTATGGAAACTGATCTCTATTTTCCCTTGGCTGCTGGCTCAATTAGTAGTGCTTTATGTTGGTATGTTGGTTTCCGAAATGGAATATCGCATGATCGCTTGCACTTTCGTTCAGCCAGTAAGTGCTGGTTTATTGACGATGTATTATAGTTAGAGCATCATTGCACGTCATTTAACTTCCGGCTACTTACAAAGGTACTTAGTGTTACAATGTAAGCCAAGTGTTGTGGACGCAGACTTGAATACTGGCATTTTAACGTATATTTTATATGATCTTTCTTACGATCATACAATATTTTGCTAAAATCAGTTGAGTGATGGATGAACAATCAGTGGCGCCAGCACCCTTTGAGGATGAGGAAGATGAGGTCCTTATTGGGAAACACACACACACACACACACAATATAAAAAATATATATATATATATATATATATATATATATATATATATATATATATATATATATATTTATTTATTTATTTATTTATTTATTCATTTATTCATTTATTTATTTATATTTATATATGAATTTGTTGATTTGAAAACAAAATTATTAGTATCGTTATCGTTAGTATCAGAAATTTTGAATGTGACGAATTATCGGTTATCACTTATGGGGCGATATATTTATATCTTCGGTTATGAATAACAGGTTATCGCTGATAAGGCTTTGCTCATCGATTTATAGGTTTTTCTTGCTATCGCTCAGAGCTGTGCCAGTGTTAATGTGTAGGTTCAGGTTCCTTGAAGTGTTTATGATTTTTACTGAGAGCATTTTGTGTTTCCTGCTTTCATGAAAGTTTCACGCGTCCTTTTGGTATTTGGTTAGTATGGTTACTTCTGCTACTAGAATCTAAATTCATTGCTGTGGGCCTGTTGTTGCTGCACCTGCTTTTATAGTAATGACTATATATATATATATATATATATATATATATATATATATATATATATATATATATATATATATATATATATATATATATATATATATATGTGTGTGTGTGTGTGTGTAGTCGCCAGTTGTGGTGCCTCACACTGTGATGTGAGGCTGCTGGCGATAGAGGATGCTAAGTAATAAGAGAATAGTTAATTATCATAACTTGTAGTATTAAGGACATATGAGCATTAGTAAATATAACAGTAAGTAACAGTAGTGAAGATGTACGGAGGTTAACTTAGATGCAGAGAGGTAGTGAGAGGGTTGTTTATGTGCAAAGACTGATGACGCTGCGCGTAGGATAGATAAGGACACAGAGGATCGCTGCTGATTCTGCAGGGGATGAAGAAATAGGTCGCATGTGGTGTGCCCCAGCTGCCTCTGAAGGAGGCAAATTCTGTCTGGTCGTCAGTGAGAGAGGTGTTGCATTCCGCCCTCTGATTTCTCCATACATCTTATTCTGTCCAACGCCGACCCTCATTGTCGTAAGTGTTATGCCATAGTTCATTTGATATTTGCTACTCAGCTGAGAATTATTAAGTTAATGGTTATTACACTGAGTTACAATACACGCCTTTGTGTCATTGTTCATGATTCATGTTACTTATCTCTGTGTCAATGATTATGTATAAATAGGGCAGTGGTTCTTAACCTCTGGGTCGTGACCCAAAGTTGGGTCGCCAAGCCATTTTATTGGGTCGCTAAGGGATTGCAGAAAATAATTATTTTCCCACTACAAATATATTATAATTATATATTGTAATAACTAAAAATCATGATGCATTGTTTTAGGATTCTAAGTAGACCATGATTAAACAAAAACTCCAAAGCAGTAAATTTATTTGAAGTGTAAAGAATCTCCCATACCCAACAAGACATCTGCCTCTTAAACGTAATCGTTGGCGGAGGTGGAGGGTGTATAGGAGGAAGCAGAGTGGAGGACAATTTGTATATCTATGTAGGCTTGGGTCGCGATGGTTGATTTGTGCAAGATTTTGGGTCGCTGCCAAAAAAGGTTAAGAACCACTGAAATAGGGCATTAAGAATTATCTGGTACATTATGATGTTTATATCGGTTATGCTTACGTTGCCTGTATGTTGTATTAATTAATCAATTACATGTTATGATGGCTATATGTCTTATTTTGCATGTTTTCTTTTGTTTACATTTCAATATTCCTCATACTGGTGTCAATTTGATTGTCATGCAGGTTAACCGCATTAAAGCGAGTAAACGACTGGGTCATTTTGTCATCCTGAATACTACATTCGCCCAGCGGCGACTACAATATATATGTGTGTGTGTGTGTGTGGGTTTCACTGTTTGATCTGCTGCAGTCTCTGACGAGACAGCCAGACGTTAGCCTACGGAACGAGCTCAGAGCTCATTATTTCCGATCTTCGGATAGGCCTGAGACCAGGCACACACCACACACCGGGACAACAAGGTCACAACTCCTCGATTTACATCCCGTACCTACTCACTACTAGGTGAAAGGAGACACCCAAATATCTCTACCCAGCCGGGGAATCGAACCCCGGTCCTCTGGCTTGTGTGTGTGTGTGTGTGTGTGTGTGTGTGTGTGTGTGTGTGTGTGTGTGTATTTACTTAGTTAATTTTAACTAGTTGTATTGTACAGTGTTCGAGCGAGGCTTATAGTGTCCTGTCACCATGTCTCCATTAGTGTGAGTGTGTGTGGGTGTAATTCACCTTGGTCGGTCGCCTGCTGGTCACCCAGCCAGTCTTCCCCATTACGGAGGGAGCTCAGAGCTCATAGACCGATCTTCGGGTAGGACTGAGACCACAACAAAAATTTCTCTCCTTTCATAGATAGTATCTCTTCTACCATCACCACCACCATCACCTTCATAAACTACTACTACTACTACTACTACTACTACTACTACTACTACTATTAACTGGAGGTAGTATTAATAAAACAAGTTATATTAACTTAGTTATGCATGTTCTTTAATTTGAAGCTGAAATGAGTTTCGATTAGAATGAAACACGGTAGACCATGGTGTGTTAAGACGAGTAATTTTATAATGTGCGATGCATGTGATTACTGTCACAAAGAAATCATTCCACTTGTGCCATTTATGAGAGATTTGTGACTCGCCTGTGTGAAAATTTACATGTACGTATATATGATTTTTTTTTACAACTCTCTTCAGTAGAGAATCTATTTACATAGCCCGTACTGAATGGTATAATTATATATGCAAGAACAAAAAAGAGGAAACTTTAAGCGTCACATAATAATATATAGTGTCACCTGTGTTCGGTTCTTCACTCCACAGGCGTCGTTTTCAGTTATTGACAGGGCTCAGAATATAAGCATTTTACACATTCCTTTCACGCTGGTCTCCCGGGAGCTTACAAAGCTCACAATTACTCACGGGTACAAGCTTTATATGCTTCCAGGAAAATCGATGGCAGAAATAGGTGGGCAGAGGGGGCAGGGTAGCAGAACAAAAGATAATTAAGGTGCACTCGTGGGCGGCAATAAAAACATTAGGTGAAAACAAGTCAATGTGTGGGTACTGTTTTCAATAAAATCTCGAGCACACATAATTATTTGCACACAACACAGTTAACCTAATTGATAGCTGCTGATTTTATGCCTCGCTCTGAGGGCAGCTAGGATGAATAATTGAGATTTTTAAAATCGCTAGCGATGTTTTAATAAATTTTCGAGGGTTGAAAATCTCAGCTAGAATAAAAAGCTCTCTCTGATGAGAGCTGTAAGAAGAATTGCTGCTTTTCCTTGGACAAGAAGGTAAAATAATACCTAAAAACCTTTGGAATAGGTAGAGAAGAATGGGCAATTCACTCATCAAACATTAAAATGATCATGTATTCTATGTCATCAGCATCTTAACAGTAAGACTTCGATAGTATTAGTTACAGGCTTGAATGTTTTAGTATTACAGTAAAATCTAATTGAAGAATTGAACTAACTAGATGTATGTACTGTACTTACTTTTGCTATTGTGAGGCGGTGCATCAGTGATAAGTTAACTGACGTTTCACAGGAAGTGTTTGGAGTGCGTAGTCGTAGTACGTGTAACCAAGTGAGTTGTATCAGATAGATTGTGCTCGTAGTTGGCAACTTTAATTTGGCAGTTGCTTCCGTTGCTGTTGAAAAATCATGGTTTTGGCAGACACTCCATCATATTTTGATTATTCAGATTCATTATTTCACTATGAACAAAAAGAAAGGCGGAAGGTATGAACCAGAAAGTGTAACTGCGAGGCAACACTATGGTCTCTTATTTTTCTCTTATCCTACCAGAGTTATTCGGGTTCTTCTGAAAACACATTTAATATAAAGGGTGATAAGGTATCTTTAATTTGACCAAAAGGATAAAAGGCACAAGTTCAAACTATCTAAAAATTACTTCCTGTCACACTCAAGTTTCCCAGAAAAAAACAACCAAACAAACAATCCTTACTAGCAGCTTGTTAATTAAACTCAAACCGCAGCCAGTAGAGCGAACAGCGTTGCATCAAGGTCTGAAGAGCCCGTTGGGAGCTTTGTGTATTTGTGTATATTTTTGTAGATTGTCGAATATGTGAAGTCAGCCTTCCCAAAATATTTTTTCGTGATCTATAATGTTTTTGTGGGAGATGTATTCACAATTTCTCTATCAGTTTACAATAAAGGGATAGTGCCCAATCTTGTGACATCATTGAAGTTTTCGATGAGTGCTAGGCTAGATATTTTTGTCAACTGGAACAAATTGTTATCTTCATTACTAAAACTCATTTAGGATACACTTGAATATATTGTATTCTATATTCCTTCCTTTTATTTATTTCTTTATTGTCCAATATCTGAATGTGGGTTACGGTGCAACAGTATGTGAAAACTTAGTCCAGCGATCGCTGAAACTGTGACGTGAGGACACTGATACAGAAAACCCTAGAGGAAGGTCAAAGACATAGCTAGACAGACAGAGGGGAATGGATGGAGACGAGATCATGAAATATATGAAAAGTTCTTGGCGCACAGTGGGAAAAAAATGTAGATTAATTTAACAAAATTGACCTTATGAATTACAGAAGGGAATAACTTAAGGAGCGATCTAATGCGAAACATGGTATAAGAGAAAAATAAAATGAGAGGTAATATGATGTTTAACAACCACAAGTGAAGTCACTGATAGATTATATCATTTGTATATAGCTACTGGAATCATTGTTATACGCTATCAGATAATTACAATCTCTCTCTCTCTCTCTCTCTCTCTCTCTCTCTCTCTCTCTCTCTCTCTCTCTCTCTCTCCTATAGTTCTCAACACACACACACACACACAAGATGGGAGATGGAGTAGAACTAGAAAAAGTAAAAAAGGAAAAGGACTTGGGAGTGACGATGGTAGAAAACAATCAACCGGTAAGCCATATTGATAGAATTTTCAGAGAGACATATAATTTGCTAAGGAATATTGGATTAACATTTCACTACATGGAGAAAGAAATGAAGAAATTGATAAATACTGAAATAAGACCCAGATTGGAATACGCAGGAGTTGTGGGGACCCCCCATAAAAAGAAACACAAAGAAATTGGAGACTACAAAAAATGGCTACAAGAATGGTTTCGGAATTTAAAGGGATGACGTATGAGGACAGACTAAAAGCTATGGATCTACCAACCCTGGAACAGAGAAGAGAGAGGGGATCTGATACAAGTTTATAAATTGATTAACGGAATGGATCAAGTGGATAATGAGAAACTAATCCTGAGAGAAGAATATGACATTAGAAGCACAAGATCGAAACTGAGGAAGGGAAGATGTCTTAGAGATGTTAAAAAATATAGTTTCCCGCAAAGATGTGTTAAGACTTGGAACAGTTTGAGTGAGGAAGTAACGAGTGTGCATAGTTTTAAAGAAAAATTGGATAAGTGTAGATATGGAGACGGGGCCACACGAACATAAAGCTCAGGCCCTGTAAAACTACAACTAGGTAAACACACACACACACACACACACATACATACAGGGGGGGAGGGGGACTGCAGCTGGATCTCCTGCAGGTGCCGGTGGTATGGTGCTGTGGTAGGGTCTGGTACTGTTGATGGGAAGTATACCGCTGCTGGGTGTCGTGACAGGGACGCGACCTGTAGCGAGACAACCAGCGTCTCTACGACCACAAGTGCAGGTGTAGCAGTAGAAAGTAGAAAGTGAATGTCCATGGAACGCGCCAACTGCGCTTGTGTGGACAGTGGTAGTTCTGCCAGGCGCATGATTCATTATGATATATAGGACGCGGGAGCAGCGCATGTCTTCCACCAGAGATGTTTCCAGTGAATTCGTATTTTAGATTTGGGAAACTGTCTTCCTTATATTATATTTTTTATTGTAAAAAGGTTGGTGTATAATACATTAGTAATAATTTTACAACTTTATCCACGGTTAATTATTCTCCTTGTCGCTGCACTGTTAAGATAGTTCTTTGACTACATAGGATTTACCTATATGGTTTCTACGTAGACTTTAATTTCCTTACTTAAGTGTCGTTTATATCGTGAAGATAAATTATCCGAGTGCAACATTTTCACCTCAACCTTAATTTTAGCAAAACGATGATGATGGATATTGTCGCAACAACGATAACATTAATAATAACAATAATAATATAATAAAAAATAAAAATTATAATAATGATAATAATAAATAATAATAATAATAATAATAATAATAATAATAATAATAATAATAATAATAATAATAATAATAATAATAATAATAATAATAATAACAATAATTATAATAGTAATAATAATAACAATAATTATAACAGTAATAATAATAAAAATAATGTTAATAATAATAATAATCATTATTATAGTAATGATGATAATAATTATAGTAATGATAATAATAATAGGTAAAGGCTTTTGCCTTATATTATAGACTGAGCGTATAGCCTAATATTTTTTCCATGGTTAACTTTCACGGAGCAAAACACGTTTACAGTTATCAGCAGTTGACGCGTTCCATGGACATTCCACTTCCTACTGCTAGTGCAGTAGGAAGTAGAATGTCCATCGAAAGCGTCAACTGCGCATGCTTTGGTACGATAACTTGGGCGTTCCATAGACGTTCCACTTCCTACTGCTACACAGGCAAGCGAGACTGGTACCACAAAAAAAATAATAATAATAAATAAATAAATAAATAAATAAATAAATAAGATAAAATAAAAGAAAATAAAGACGAAAATAAACCATATGGGACGAAAGAAGGTTGATGATTGATTGGTTGATAACTTTATTGTTGTAGCAGTGTATACATAAGAGAATTAAGAACCATCATTAACTCGTTAACTACTTAATTAATCGTTTTACTATGCCACTAACAGCTATATTTTCTGAATTACCTTTTGCATACTTCAGCAGTGACGAATTGATTTCTTTACTTACGTCTGACTACTCAATCAGTTAAGCAGATCGTTCATTCCTTTATCTGTTAAACCGAAAATAATTATTAGGGTAATGAATTTTAAGTAACTGATTCAGTTTCCTTCGCACTATGTAGCTTAGGTGTCCATAATACGGTAGTTTAATATAGTAATTCTTACTTGGGTTATCATCGTTATCTGATTTGGCGGTAAATATATTATTCAGGAAATTAAATATACAATTTTCTATTAGATTTAGTGGGTAACTATTATTTTGAAAAAAATTCGTCAGGAAATTTATTTCATCATGAAACAGTCCAATTTGAGGAGAAATGGTAGCATCTATAAACAACTGTCTTAATCCCATTAATTTTAATGCTCCACTACGTAAAGGTAATGACCCACCGTTAGATAAGTTTTTTTTCTCATAAATGTTAAATTAATTAATTTTTTACTATGTTCATATTTTAGACATATATCTTGTCATTTAACTCAATTTTATTTTTTTTTCAGCTAACCTGATGATGCCGAAAGACTCGGTGAAACGTTGTTAAAAAATAAACGCTGGTCCTCCGTCGTGGATGCTTTTTACGTGTCCTTACTTGTGATACCTCAAGACTCTTGTTCCTACCATATATATATATATATATATATATATATATATATATATATATATATATATATATATATATATATATATATATATATATATATATATATATATATATATAAACTGTTTTACCACAACCATTACAATTTCTACATTTGCTAAATATTTTATTTATTTATTTTTATTTATTTATTTATTTATTTATTTATTTATTTTTTTTTTTACGTAGGGAAGAGGGCCAGCCAAGGGCAAAAGAAAGAAAGTTAGAAAAAGGGCCACTTGAGCGCTGGCTCTCCAAAGAGTACAAAAAGTGCCAAAACCGTCAGCCAGAATTAGGGGAGCAAATGCCTTGATACCTCCCTCTTAAAAGAAGACAAGTTGTAGGAATTCGGAAATACAGATGAAGGGAGGGAGTTCCAGAGTTTAGCAGTGAAAGGGATGAATGATTGAGCGTACTGGTTAACTCTTGCATTAGAAAGTTGGACAGAATAGGGATGAGAGGACGAAGAAAGCCTTGTGCAGCGTGGCCGCAGGAGGAGGGGAGGCATGCAGTTAGCAAGATCAGTAGAACAGTTACCATGAAAATAGCGAGAAAATATAGAAAGGGATGCAATATTTCGGCGGTGAGAAAGAGACTAGGTTTATTTTCATCTTTATTTATTTTTTGTCTTATTTATTATTTTTATTTATTTATTTATTTAATTTTATTTTATTTATTTATTTATTTATTTTTATTTTATTTTATTTATTTATTTATTATTTTTTTTTTTTTAGCACTAGTCTCGCTTGCCAGCACGTGTGGTGGTAGAGACACTGGTTGTCTCGCTACAGGTCGCGTCCCTGTCACGACACCCAGCAGCGGTACACTTCCTATCAACAGTACCAGACCCTACCACAACACCATACCACTGGCACCTGCAGGAGATCCAGCTGCAGTTACCCCCCCCCCCCTCTGTGTGTGTGTGTGTGTGTGTGTGTGTGTTTACCTTATAGTTGTAGTTTTACAGGGCTGGGCTTTATGTTCGTGTGGCCCCGTCTCCATATCTACACTTATTCAATTTTTCTTTAAAACTATGCACACTCGTTACTTCCTCACTCAAACTGTTCCAAGTCTTAACGCATCTTTGCGGGAAACTATATTTTTTAACATCTCTAAGACATCTTCCCTTCCTCAGTTAAGATGAAAGCTTGAGTGAGGTGGATGAATTGAATGATAAACTTGTTGAGAATGTGAGGAAGGCAGCTGCCAGCCAGATAGGATATGTGAGGACGAGTGCCAGAAAGCATACGTGCAAGCCTTGGTGGAACGATGAGGTTAGGGATGCCAGGAGAGAGAGAAAGAGATTAAATAGGGTGTGTAGACAGCTGAGATAGAGGAGGCATGAGAGTGAAGAGGCAGAAAGTGATTACCAGAATGCATGGACAGCATATGTGAGGCAGCAGCGAGTGACGAAGCGAAAGATAATGAATGCCAAGGGTAGGTGTGAGAGAAGCGTGATTCAGTCCCTCAGAGAGAAAGGCGTGGAAGGTGGCAAAGAATGGTATAGATTCCTGAGGGGTGAGGGGATGTCTGACCGTGAAAATGTGGAGAGCCTCAAGGTGAATGGGACAGTGGTGACAGATAAGGAAGAGATGAGAAAGGTGATCAAAGAGTTCTGGGAAGAGATTGGAGGTGTTGGTGAGGTATTTGATGTGAAAGAAGGGTGTGTGACACTGGAGAGAAAGGACGCGGATGAATTGAATGATATAATCAGCAGAGAGGAAGTGGAGAAATGTGTGAAAAGGCAAAAGAATGGTAAGGCAGCAGGGCCGGATGAGATACCATATGAGATGTACAAAAATGGAGAAGTTCTGATTGATAGGATGACTGAGCTCCTTAACCAGGTGTGGGAGGAAGAGAGAGTGTCAAAAGTGTGGAATGTATGTAGGGTGACTCTGTTACACAAGGGAGGATACAAGAGTAAAGATGAGTTGAAAAACTACAGGCCCATTGCATTAGTGAATACAGTGGGTAAAGTGTTCAGCGGTGTGCTGAATGAGAGATTGTGTAAATGGATTGAGCAAACTGGAGTGCTGGGTGAAGAACAGAATGGTTTCCGTGTGGATAGGAGAGCTGAAGACAACATATTTGTGGTGAATGAGCTGATTGAGAGGAAAAGGAACGAGGGTAGTAAATTATACTTGTGTCTTCTGGATATAGAGAAAGCGTATGACAGGGTGAATAGAAGAATGTTAGGCAGAGTCTTAGAAAAAGATTGGATAGTTAGATAGTTAGTATAATGCAAAGTATGTATGTGGACACAAGAGCTAGATACAGACTAAAAGACATAGAAACAGGCTGGGTAAAGAGTGAGAGAGGAGTCAGGCAGGGTTGTATTTTGTCACCAACCCTCTTCAGTTTATATACAGAAGAACTGGCTGCCAGAATGAGAAGGATGAATGCAGGAGTAAAGGTGGGGAATGATAGGGTATGTGTGCTCTTGTATGCAGATGATGTGGTAGTCATGAGTGAATCAGCAGAGGAGCTCCAAAGTCTCCTGGATGTTGTAGATGGCTATGGAAGAGACTTTGGGGTGAGATTCAGCAGTGAGAAGAGCAAGGTGATGGTTGTGAACAGGTCAGATGATGAAAGAAACTTGGTGTGGAGACGGAGAAAATGAGGTGCAGCAGGCTGAGGAATACAAGTATCTGGGGATGTGGATGAGTCCATATGGCTGTGTGAAAGCAAAGAATGAAAAGATGAGTTTGGTGAACCAGTGGGTGGGTTGGCTAGGAAGTGCAGCAAGGATGAGAGCCAGCAAGTATGATGTGCTGCGAGAAGTTTGGAAGAGCGTGGCTGTTCTAAGCATCATGTATGGTATGGATGTGATGACGTGGAATGAAAGTGAATTAGAGAAGCTAGAAATAGGACAGAACAGAGTAGCAAGAATGGCTCTAAATGCACCAGGGTATGCAGCAATAGAGGCATTAAGGGGAGACATGGGATGGAGTACCTTCAGAGAGAGGCATGTGAAGGCAACAGTGAGATTCAAGGCTAGGCTAGAATGAATGAATGATGCAAGAATAGTTAGGAAGGTGTTTCTATGGAATGTTAGGAATAGCAGGTGGGGAAGAAGAGTGTCAGGATGGTAGTGAAGAGTGGTCTGGAAACTAGTTGGGCGTTCCAGCGAGTTGAGAGGAAGCATGTTGAGAGTGACTGGAGTATGATTGTTGGAAATGGAGAGGGCCCAGACTGGGATGTAAGGAAGTGAAAGAGAGAGATAGACAGAAGGGTGAAGTGTATTGGACTGAGCGAATGGAGGACTAGGATGGAACAAAAGAGTACTCTGGAGTGGTATAGGGAGAAAGAGGCTCCAATGTATGAAAAGTGGTATGATGGCAGCCTGGGGGATGACCTCCTCTTCCGAGCTAGGGCACAGTGCATGAATGTAAATGCAAGGAGTTACAGATGGTCAGAGGCCCGCAGCAAAGTGTGCCAGATGTGTGACTCGGGAGAGGACGAGACAGTGGAGCATGTGATGCTGGAGTGTGTGAAGTATGCCAGAGACAGAAATGAGATGATGGAAGTGGTGCTGAGGGAATTGTATTGGGGGATGCCAGGGTGGAGAAGACTGGAAGGGAATGGATGGTGTTGCTGCTGGGGCTGTGTGGAGACACGAGTGAAAGGATGATAGAAGCTGTCAATGAGTTCCTAGAGAGAATGTGGAGTGCCAGATGCAGGGATTAGTAGTATTAAGGATGGTGTCTGGTTTAGGTTCTTGCCGCCTTTTATTTTCTTTTCATCCCCTACAGGAGCTGCCGATACTAAGGCCTGCCTCAGGAGAAATCCTGGGACACCTGTAGAATCAAGATCAAGATCAAGATCAGGAGTGTCATTGAAGAAGATGGTTCTGATGGTGGTGTACATGACTGTCATGGGTGAAAGATCTGAGAGGGAGAACAGGAAGAAGTATGACATACTGAAGAGAGTTGTGAGAGAACATGGAGGGGAGAGAGTGCTGGTGATGGGTGATATGAATGCACATGTAGGAATTCTGGGAGAACGTGTGAACAGGAATGGTGAGATGCTTGGGGATTTTGTGGATGAAATGGAGTTAGAGAATCTGAATGTAACTTTGGCTGAGGGACGTGTGACTTGGAGTGCAAGGGAGCAGGAGTCAGCGATAGACTATGTGTTGGTGAATGGAAGAATGCGTTAAATTGTGTCACACATGTGGATAGATGAGGATGGTATGGTGGATATTGTGTCTGATCACAATATGCTGGTTGTGGAGTGCCTGTTGCATGGTAGGAAAGAAGTGAAAGTGGCGAGTAAGAAGAGAAAGTGGAGACTGAGAGATATAGGGTGGGAAACCTTCCAGGTGGACCTGAGTGCAAGAAGCTGGAATGATGGAGGTATGCATGATGTGGAGCACGTGAATGAGAGACTGGTAGAGGATGTGTGGAGTGCTGCAGAGAGCAAGATAGGGTATGTGAGAGTAGGAAGAAGAAAGTACGTAAACCATGATGGAATAATGAAATCAGAGAGGCTAGAAAGGAGCGAAAGAGAAGGAGTAGACAATGTAGGTGGCTGAGGAAAAAGAGGCATGAAAGTGATGAGGCAGAGAATGAGTACCAGAATGCATGGAAAATGTATGTAAAGCAGCAGAGAATGACAAAGCGAATGATAGTGAAGGCCAAAGTAAAGTGTGAAAGGAGTGTGATTGAATCTTTAAGAAAGAAAGGCATGGAAGATGGCCGTGAATGGTACAAGTTCTTGAGAGGTAAGAATATGGCAGACAGTGTTGGAGTGGAGAGTTTGAAGGTGAATGGTGAAGTTGTAACAGAGAAGGAAGGAATGAGAGAGGCAATCAGACAGTTCTTGGAAGAAGTGGGTGGTGTAGGTGAGGTGTTTGGTGCGAGAGAAGGATGTGTGACACTGGAGAGAATGAATGCAGATGAAGTGGATGAAAGGATCAGCAGGGAGGAGGTGGAGAAGTGTGTGAAAAGGCAGAAGAATGGGAAGGCAGCAGGGGCAGATGAAATACCATATGAGCTGTATAAGAATGGACGTGATGTTGTGATTGACAGGATGACTGAGCTTTTTAACCAGGTGTGGAATGAGGAGAGAGTGCCAAGAATGTGGAATGAGTGCAGGATGACTCTGCTGCATAAGGGCGGACACAAGAGTAAGAATGAGTTGAAAAATTACAGGCCGATCGCGTTAGTCAATACAGTAGGCAAAGTGTTCAGTGCGGTGTTGAATGCCAGATTGTGTAAGTGGATTGAAAGAGCTGGAGTATTAGGTGAGGAGCAGAATGGTTTCCGTGCGGACAGGAGAGCTGAGGATAACATGTTTGTGGTGAATGAAATGATTGAGAAAAAAAAAAGAGGGATGGAGGTAAATTATATTTAGGTTTCCTGGATATAGAGAAAGCTTATGATAGGGTGAATAGAGAAATGCTAGGTAGAGTCTTAGAAAAGATTGGGTTGAGTGCCAAGATAGTCAACATAGTGCGTAGCATGTATGTTGATACCAGAGCTAAGTACAGTTTAGGAGATATAGAAACAGACTGGGTGAGGAGTGAGAGAGGAGTTAGGCAAGGATGTATTTTGTCACCAACCCTTTTCAGCCTGTACACAAGAGGAGTTAGCAGCCAGAATGAGAAGGATGAATGCAGGAGTGAGTGTGGGGAATGATAAGATAGGTGTGCTTCTTTATGCAGATGATGTTGTGGTTATGAGTGAGTCAGCAGAGGAGCTGCAAAGTCTGCTGGATGTGGTTGATAGGTATGGAAGAGATTTTGGAGTTAAGTTTAGTAGTGAGAAGAGTAGGGTGATGATTGTGAATAGGTCGGAGGATGAATGTAATGCAGCATGGAGGTTGGGAGAGAATGAATTGAAGCAGGCACAAGAATACAAGTACCTAGGGATGTGGATGAGTCCGAATGGGTGTGAAAAGTCAAAGAATGAAAAAATAAGCTTGGTGAACCAGTGGGTGGGTCGTTTAGGAAGCGCGGCAAGGATGAGAGCAAGTAAGTATGACATACTGGGAGAAGTGTGGAAGAGTGTGGCTGTCCCCAGTATAATGTATGGTATGGATGTAATTTCATGGAATGAGAGTGAAATTGACAAGTTAGAAGTGTGGCAGTGTACAGTAGCTAGGCTGGCACTGAATGCACCGAGGTACATGGCAGTAGAAGCCTTAAGAGGGGATATGGGATGGAGCTCTTTTAGGGAAAGACTTATAAAAGCGACACTTAGGTACAAGATTAGGCTTGAGAGAATGGATGATGCAAGAATAGCAAGGAAGGTGTATCTGTGGAGTGAAAGTGGAAGCAAATGGAGGAAAAGGTGTATGAGAATGACAGAGAGGAATGGTCTACAGGTTGGGTGGGCAGTGAGAATGGCTGGGGTGAATCAGAATCAGCTGGAATGGGTCGTGACAAGAGGAGGCAGAGTGGGAACAGAATGGGATGTGAGGAAGTGGAAGAGTGAGATAGACAGAGATGTGAAGAGTATGGGACTGAATGAATGGAGGAATGGGATGGAACGAAAGACTACTCTGGAATGGTATAACATAACATAACATAAATAATAGGATAACAAAGGGCCACCAGGGCCCATCTAAGTTATCCTGTATCAGTCGCACAGCGACCTCGTCATCAGTACTTAAAGATACACTTACAAGTACACAATACATTATATACTAATTCTAAATATTTGGCCCATTAACAGGGCTAAGTCCTGCAGCGAAATCCTCTACAATTTGTGGTCCCCATACATGGGGATCATGTCTTGTATAACTATAGTAAATTTCTTATAAAAACTATCATGCAGTGCTATACATAATTATAAATCTAATAAATTTAAGTGCTTATCTAATCTGTTTTTAAACATTGTCAAACTAGTGCTATTTACAACCGTCTCTGGCAATGCATTCCAGAAGTCTACTACCCTATGACTAAAGAAATATTTTCTTATATCTAATCTGCAGCCTTGCTTTCTAATCTTCCTGCCATGATTTCTAGTCCTATTTCCCTCCTCTAAGGTAAAGAAAGATCTCACATCTATGTAGTTTGTATCTGAGAACATTTTAAATAACTCTATCATATCCTCTTATACATCTCCTCTCAAATGAAAACATGTTTAATTCCTTTAATCTATCTCTATACTCCAGGCGCTTTAATGCTGGTATCATCCTAGTTGCTCTTCTCTGAACTGCTTCTAACATGTTGATATCCTGCCTATAGTGGGGTGACCAGGCCTGTATGCAATACTCTAAATGGGGCCTAACATAGGAATTATATAAGCTACGCACCACTTCCTTACTTTTATAACTAACATTTCTATTTATAAAACCCAGGATCCTATTTGCCCTATTTCTTGCTTCTAAACATTGCTTTGAAAAGGTGAAAGAGGCCCCGATGTAGAGAGGTGGTACGATGGAAGGCTGGGTGGTGATCTCTTCAGAGCCAGGGCACAGTGTATGGATGTGAATGCAAGGAGTTACAGGTGGTCTGAGTCCCTCAGCAAAGTGTGCCAGATGTGTGACTCGGGAGAGGACGAGACGGTGGAGCATGCCATGTGATGCTGGAGTGTGTGAAGTATGCCAGAGACAGGTATGAGATGATGCAAGTGGTGTTGACTGAGTTAGGGCATAATAGGAACGAAAGAGTGGAAAAGATGGGGAGGGAGTGGATGGTGGTGCTGCTGAGACTGAGTAGAGAAATGAATGAAAGGATGATTGAGGCGGTGAAGGAGTTTCTGGAGAGAATGTGGCGTGCCAGATGTACAGACGGTTAGAGCAAAGGACCCTGTTTCCTTTTTCTTCTTTTTTTTTCCTATTTTTCTGTGTGCCTTTCTTTTGTCGTCTACAGGAGCTGCTGATCCAAAGGCCCGGCTCAGGAGTGATCCCAAGTCGCCTATAGTATCAAGATCAAGATCAAGATCAGGAGAGGCTGTAAAAGAGTTCCTGGAGAGCTTGACGGCTTTGTAAATGATTGATTGATTGATACATTTATAGTTGAATTAATAAATAATTACAAAGGAGGAGGATGGGCCTAGCCACCCACCCCCTGGACAAAGACTTAAGGTTAAAGTATCACAAAAATAACTCTGGACAGTATACACAAGAATACAAGTATTTCAATAAATAAATACACATATTGCACACCTTATTGCCTAAGACATCCTACAGTCTGGGAGCAAACTGAGGATATTCCCTGAGTATTTCCTTGAGGGTGGCAGAGTCTAGGAGATGGTCAATGAGGCTGTACAAGTCATGCTGACCTTGTGACCTAAATTTAGCAATGAGAGGAAATTCCATGATATAGTGACGCAGTGTGTGTCTCCTTGGTGCAGCACACAGCATACAGCACACACCAGGAGAAGCACTGACTTCCCAAAAGTATTTGTAGCCTAATCTGAGCCTCATTGCCACCCTGTCATGTGATGCAGTGTGTCTCCCGTAGGTGTAAGCACAGCTCTGGGAGACACGTGCATAGTGAAGACTAGTGCTACTGCCCCTATGGCAACAAAGCTCCAACTGATCACTAATGCTACTTTGTACAAAGTCCTTAATGCTACTCTTGACATAACCCAGAGTGTACTCAGTGCCAGGATTCACTGTGTCATCTTGTAGGGCACACTGAGCAAGGTGGTCTGCTTTTTCATTTAACGGGATACCCACATGAGAGGGTATCCAGATGAAAAAGACCGTGGCACCAGCACCTTCAAGAGCGTGGATATGATCAAAACACTTATTAACTAGGTCACAGTCCATGGGGGAGGTGGATTGAAGGGCGTACAATGCAGCCTGACTGTCAATAAAGAAATATACATTCTTATGAAGAGGCGCCACAATGTGGAGCGCCTCCAGAACAGCATACAGTTCTGCTCTAGTGGAAGACATGGGTGCAGGGAGCTGCCTGGAAACCTCAGTGTCAGTGTAGAGACTGGCAGAGATGTAGTCACGGATGAACAGCCCACATCCAGACCTGCTGCCATTGACTGACCCATCACAATAAACATGAATAGCCTCAACGTGTGGGTACTTGGACAATTTAGTCATGAACATGTCTTGCAGCACATGAGGGAGCCAGTCCCTCTTGGGCTGATGCAGTGAGTGAATATCAACACTGACACGGTGAGGGTTCCAGGCGGGTTGCAGCGGTGACATAAAAACGTTAATACAAAACTCGACTACACTTGTCAGCACTCCCAAGATCTTCCTGAAGTATGGTGTTGTAGGAGTGCGAAGATCATGATACAGGGGGGTCAGTGATCCCTTTAGAGAGTCAGAGCCCGTGCATAGCATCCGACTAATTGTGCGACAAGTAATTTCCTGTACCCTACACATAATACTCGGCAGGTGCAGTTCAGCTCTGAGGACTTCAATCCGTGCAGTCCTGGGGCATCCCAAGATTATCCGCATAGCTTCATTCTGTACAAGCTCTAGGGGACGGAGTTGAGTGGCACTAAACTGTATTAAAACAGGGACGGCATAATCAATAAGGGACCGTATGACAGATATATAGAACATTCTTAGGACTAGAATGCCCGCCCCCAGGCCCCTGTTGGCTAGCAGCCGAAGTGGTGCTAGCTGTGGCAGACAGAGGTCTCGAACATAGTGGACGGCTTGAAGAGACTTCCTAAAGCTCATCTGAACACCCAGGTACTTGTGTATGTGAACTCTAGGGATGGGAATGTTATTTACAGTGGGCAGCCGAGAGCTTGAAATTTTGTTTTACATTCATTAATCACTAGTCCCATTTGGACACACAACGCTGCCAGTTGTGACAAAGCAACCTGGGGAATCCTGGATGTGGGGCATTGGAGGAGTATGTCATCAGCATAGATGAGGACCTGGGTGCCCTGCGGAAAGGAACAGCACGCAATTTTGTCCATTAAAACATTGAAAAGCATTGGACTAAGGACTCCACCCTGTGGTGTTTCAAGCTCAAAAACTTCCTCAGAGGAGACTGCACCTTGAAACCAAACCTGTGCTGTTCTATTGTACAAATAGTCCCTGATCCATCCTAATAATCTACCTTTGACACCTTTGAGAATGAGTTCCTCCATAATAACATCTTTGTTGGCCCTGTCAAAGGCACCCTTGAGATCAACGAAAGCTCTGCAGGTAGCATCCTTATTTATAAGACACTCAACAAAACAATGACTAGTAGAGTGACCTTTTAGGAAGCCATGTACATTGCCAGAGTACATGGCCCACCTTGTATATAAGCCTGTTCAATATTACCCGTTCCATCATCTTACACAGACAGCTGGTGAGAGAAATAGGGCGAAAAGTGCCATCACCTTTGGGTATTGGGAGGACGATGGCTGTTTTCTAAGAGCGAGGAAGCTTGTCTGCAGTGAAAGACATGTTAAATAAATCCAAGATAGGGTTGTCTACCTTTACCTCCAGGAGAGCATTGAGGATATCATAGGTGATGCCATCCTTGCCAGGAGCTGTTGACTTGCCCAACTTGACTGCCGAGAGGAGTTTGTCATGCATGATAGGCACACAGGTGTCGTCCAGCAGAGGAACACTGTGGCAAAGCAACTCCATCCTTCGTGGGCTTTGCTGATCAAGCGCCTCCTGGTGTTCCACAGGAAGGCCAGAGAAGGATGAGGCTTCCTTCCACTGCAAGATGAGTTCTCGTGCCCTGCCTGCAGGATCAGGGTCACACACCTGTCGTCTGGACTTGCCCCGGATGCTGTTGACATGGTGCCACACCTCCCGGAGGACCGGTCCTGCACCTTGTCCAGGAAGGAGACCCAGTACTTCTTCCTTTCCTGCTGCCGCAGATCCGTGAGGTGTCAAGCCACGGTAACCATGGCATCCTGTGACTCTGTGTCTGCTGGGTTGGGCTGCCAATGTCTCTGGTAGGCAGCGAGCGTCTGTTGGCAGTTTAGAATGACAGGGTCGGTAGCGTAAGTCCAGCGGCGTGGAGCATGGGCCCTTGCTGGAACCCTTGGAGTCGCGATGAATCCCTCGATGGTGTGCAGGAGTCCGTTGTACAGTGCCTCTGCATCAGCAAAGGAGCCCTTCACAGCAGCGTACCACGCCACCACATGGACGACGAGGTCAGTCATCCTGGATGGTGGCACCGTCAAGCGCTTCCTGGGCACTGCCGGGGCGGACTGCACCGGGAGGGTCGTCTCCAGGGCGAAGTGGTCGCTCAGCAATGACCTGACAAGATAAGTTTGGGCAGTTTATGTTGGCATATTGATGAGGGCTACATAATCAAGTCTGCCTCCTTGAACATGTGTGGGTGTGTGGTCCCCAGTAAGTACAGCTGTATCTGTGGTGTCAAGGAAAGCCTTCCAGCGCACACCATTGGTATTGATGGTGAGAGATGGAGTTGGAGAACCTGAATGAGACCCTGGCTGAAGGACAAGTGACTTGATGTGCGAGGAACCAGGAGTCTGCGATTGATTATGTTAGTGAATAGGAGAATGCGTGAGATGGTGGACCGCATGTGGATTGATGAGGATGGAACGATTGACATTGTCTCAGACCATAACATGCTGGTGTTGGAGTGTAAGTTGAATGGGAGACAGAATAGGAATACAAAAGCTAAGAGGAGAAGGTGGAAGCTAAGAGATGCAGGATGGGAGAATTTCCAGGTAGACCTGAGTGAGAGATGCTGGGAAGATGATAGCTTGAATGATGTGGATGAATTGAATAATAGATTTGTTGAGAATGTGAAGAACGCAGCTGCCAGCCAGATAGGGTATGTGAGGACGAGTGCCAGAAAGCATACGTGTAAGCCGTGGTGGAACGATGAGGTTAGGGATGCCAGGAGAGAGAAAAAGAGATTAAATAGGGTGTGTAGACAGCTGAGAAAGAGGAGGCACGAGAGTGAAAAGGTAGAAAGTGAGTACCAGAATGCATGGACAGCATATGTGAGGCAGCAGCGAGTGACGAAGCGAAAGATAATGAATGCCAAGGGTAGGTGTGAGAGAAGCGTGATTCAGTCCCTCAGAGAGAAAGGCGTGGAAGGTGGCAAAGAATGGTATAGATTCCTGAGGGGTGAGGGGATGTCTGACAGTGAAAATGTGGAGAGCCTCAAGGTGAATGGGACAGTGGTGACAGATAAGGAAGAGATGAGAAAGGTGATCAAAGAGTTCTGGGAAGAGATTGGAGGTGTTGGTGAGGTATTTGATGTTAAAGAAGGGTGTGTGACACTGGAGAGAAAGGATGCGGATGAATTGAATGATAGAATCAGCAGAGAGGAAGTGGAGAAATGTGTGAAAAGGCAAAAGAATGGTAAGGCAGCAGGGCCGGATGAGATACCATTTGAGATGTACAAAAATGGAGAAGTTCTGATTGATAGGATGACTGAGCTCTTTAACCAGGTGTGGGAGGAAGAGAGAGTGTCAAAAGTGTGGAATGTATGTAGGGTGACTCTGTTACACAAGGGAGGATACAAGAGTAAAGATGAGTTGAAAAACTACAGGCCCATTGCATTAGTGAATACAGTGGGTAAAGTGTTCAGCGGTGTGCTGAATGAGAGATTGTGTAAATGGATTGAGCAAACTGGAGTGCTGGGTGAAGAACAGAATGGTTTCCGTGTGGATAGGAGAGCTGAAGACAACATATTTGTGGTGAATGAGCTGATTGAGAGGAAAAGGAATGAGGGTAGTAAATTATACTTGGGTTGTCTGGATATAGAGAAAGCATATGACAGGGTGAATAGAAGAATGTTAGGCAGAGTCTTAGAAAAGATTGGACTGAGTTCAAAGATAGTCAGTATAGTGCAAAGTATGTATGTGGACACAAGAGCTAGATACAGACTAAGAGACACAGAAACAGGCTGGGTAAAGAGTGAAAGAGGAATCAGGCAGGGTTGTATTTTGTCACCAACCCTCTTCAGTTTATATACAGAAGAACGGGCTGCCAGAATGAGAAGGATGAATGCAGGAGTAAAGGTGGAGAATGATAGGGTATGTGTGCTCTTGTATGCAAATGATGTGGTTGTCATGAGTGAATCAGCAGAGGAGCTCCAAAGTCTCCTGGATGTTGTAGATGGCTATGGAAGAGACTTTGGGGTGAGATTCAGCAGTGAGAAGAGCAAGGTAATGGTTGTGAATAAGTCAGATGATGAAAGAAACTTGGTGTGGAGACTGGGAGAAAATGAGGTCCAACAGGCTGAGGAATACAAGTATCTGGAGATGTGGATGAGTCCATATGGCTGTGTGAAAGCAAAGAATGAAAAGATGAGTTTGGTGAACCAGTGGGTGGGTCGGCTAGGAAGTGCAGCAAGGATGAGAGCCAGCAAGTATGATGTGCTGCGAGAAGTTTGGAAGAGCGTGGCTGTTCCAAGCATCATGTATGGTATGGATGTGATGACGTGGAATGAAAGTGAATTAGAGAAGCTAGAAATAGGACAGAACAGAGTAGCAAGAATGGCTCTAAATGCACCAGGGTATGCAGCAATAGAGGCATTAAGGGGAGACATGGGATGGAGTACCTTCAGATAGAGGCATGTGAAGGCAACACTGAGATTCAAAGCTAGGCTAGAACGAATGAATGATGCAAGAATAGTTAGGAAGGTGTTTCTATGGAATGTTAGGAATAGCATGTGGGGAAGAAGTGTGTCAGGATGGTAGTGAAGAGTGGTCTGGAAACTAGTTGGGCATTCCAGCGAGTTGAGGAAGCATGTTGAGAGTAACTAGAGCATGATTGTTGGAAATGGAGAGGGCCCAGACTGGGATGTAAGGAAGTGGAAGAGAGAGATAGACAGAAGGGTGAAGTGTATTGGACTGAGCGAATGGAGGATGGAACAAAAGAGTACTCTGGAGTGGTATAGGGAGAAAGAGGCCCCAATGTATGAAAAGTGGTATGATGGCAGCCTGGGGGGTGACCTCCTCTTCCGAGCTAGGGCACAGTGCACGGATGTGAATGCAAGGAGTTACAGATGGTCAGAGTCCCGCAGCAAAGTGTGCCAGATGTGTGACATGGGAGAGGACGAGACGGTGGAGCATGTGATGCTGGAGTGTGTGAAGTATGCCAGAGACAGAAATGAGATGACGGAAGTGGTGCTGAGGGAACTGGGGGATGCCAGGGTGAAGAAGACTGGAAGGAAATGGATGGTGTTGCTGCTGGGAGTGTGTGGAGACACGAGTGAAAGGATGATAGAAGCTGTCAAGGAGTTCCTGGAGAGAATGTGGAGTGCCAGATGCAGGGATTAGTAGTATTAAGGATGGTGTCTGGTTTAGGTTCTTGCCGCCTTTTTTTTCTTTTTATCCCCTGCAGGAGCTGCCGATACTAAGGCCTGCCTCAGGAGAAATCCTGGGACACCTGTAGAATCAAGATCAAGATCAAGAGAATGTTGCGTGCTAGATGCAGGAACTAGTGGTGTGAAAGATGGTGATTGCCCTATTTGTTGTTTGTGTTTCTTTTTTTTTTCTTATTTTCCCTACAGGCGCTGCCGATACAAAGGCCACTGACGCAGAAGAAATTCTGTGTCACCTGTAGCATCAAGATCAAGTCTGGAAGGTTCTTTCAATATGAAACTTATAATGAAAGAGGCCCCGATGTATGAGAGGTGGTACGATGGAAGCCTGGGTGGTGATCTCTTCAAAGCTAGGGCACAGTGTATGGATGTGAATGCAAGGAGTTACAGGTGGTCTGAGTCCCGCAGCAAAGTGTGCCAGATGTGTGACTCGGGAAAGGACGAGACGGTGGAGCATGTGATGCTGGAGTGTGTGAAGTATGCCAGAGACAGGTATGAGATGATGCAAGTGGTGTTGACTGAGTTAGGGCATAATAGGAACGAAAGAGTGGAAAAGACGGGGAGGGAGTGGATGGTGGTGCTGCTGGGACTGAGTAGAGAAACGAATGAAACGATGATTGAGGCGGTGAAGGAGTTTCTGGAGAGAATGTGGCGTGCCAGATGTACAGACGGTTAGTGCAAAGAACCCTGTTTCCTTTTTCTTCTTTTTTTCCTTTTTTTTTTTTTTTTGTGCTTTTTTTTTTTTTTTTTTTTTTTTTTTTTTTTTTTTTTGTCGTCTACAGGAGCTGCCGATCCAAAGGCCCGGCTCAGGAGTGATCCCGATTCGCCTGTAGTATCAAGATCAAGATCAAGATCATATTGTAGCTACTAAAGTCAAAAGAATGAAAAAATAAGCTTGGTGAACCAATGGGTGGGTCGTTTAGGAAGCGCGGCAAGGATGAGAGCAAGTAAGTATGACGTGTTGAGAGAAGTGTGGAAGAGTGTGGCTGTCCCCAGTATAATGTATGGTATGGATGTGATTGCATGGAACGAGAGTGAAATTGACAAGTTAGAAGTGGGGCAGTGTAGAGTAGCTAGGCTGGCACTAAATGCACCGAGGTACACGGCAGTAGAAACCTTAAGAGGGGATATGGGATGGAGCTCTTTTAAGAAAAGACTTATAAAAGCGACACTTAGGTACAAGATTAGGCTTGAGAGAATGGATGATGCAAGAATAGCAAGGAAGGTGTATCTGTGGAGTGAAAGTGGAAGCAAATGGAGGAAAAGGTGTATGAGAATGACAGAGAGGAATGAATGGTCAACAGGTTGAGTGGGCAGTGAGAATGGCTGGGGTGAATCAGAATCAGCTGGAATGGGTCGTGACAAGAGGAGGCAGAGTCGGAACAGAATGGTATGAGAGGAAGTGGAAGAGTGAGATAGACAGAGATGTGAAGAGTATGGGCCTGAATGAGTGGAGGAATGGGATGGAACGAAAGACTACTCTGGAATGGTACAAGGTGAAAGAGGCCCCGATGTATGAGGGGTGGTACGATGGAAGCCTGGGTGGTGATCTTCTCTTCAAAGCTAGGGCACAGTGTATGGATGTGAATGCAAGGAGTTACAGGTGGTCTGAGTCCCGCAGCAAAGTGTGCCAGATGTGTGACTCGGGAGAGGACGAGACAGTGGAGTGGAGCATGTGAAGTATGCCAGAGACAGGTATGAGATGATGCAAGTGGTGTTGACTGAGTTAGGGCATAATAGGAACGAAAGAGTGGAAAAGACGGGGAGGGAGTGGATGGTGGTGCTGCTGGGACTGAGTAGAGAAACGAATGAAAGGATGATTGAGGCGGTGAAGGAGTTTCTGGAGAGAATGTATTTGGCGTGCCAGATGTACAGACGGTTAGAGCAAAGGACCCTGTTTCCTTTTTCTTCTTTTTTTTCCTTTTTTTTCTGTTTTTTTTTTTTTTTTTTTTTTTTTTTGTCGTCTACAGGAGCTGCCGATCCAAAGGCCCGGCTCAGGAGTGATCCCGATTCGCCTGTAGTATCAAGATCATATCAAGATTAAGATCGTATTAACACCGTTAATAACAGGTCTACATGACCTATTTAGGAAACTATTATGTGGTATACAGAAGTCAAACTATCAGTTCTTTCTTAATTTTCCTGAGGCAATGAAAAATAAAGTGGCAATTTTCCATTGCATAACTGGGGAGAGGGCATGTTTTTAGGTGTAAGGCCCGGTTCACACCAAGGTATTCCGTCTTCCGTCGTCCGTGCTAGTGTGACGTCATACGCTTCCGCTTGCCTATGAACCGGGGAATGGTCACTTCTTTCCCCTTCCGTTCCAGCGGAATCCGTTTAGCGGACGAGTTAACTTGAATTTATCTCTCCTTGTGCGGTGTTGCATCCGCTGTTTTCTAAGAATTAAAGTGCTATAATAATTTGGGTGAAACATATATTAATGATAATCAGAAATATTGTAATTGATATATAATATGTTGTACATGTATATGTGTGTGAATTTGTAAAGGACAATTTAAAATTATGCTGAGAAAACGCCTGTGAATGGAGAAGAGGCAGACTGTCTGTGACGACAACAGCAGCCAGCTACGTGATACCCTGAAGTTCCCCTCGGTGTACTACATCATATTGGTAGGGTACACTTCCCTGTGGAGAGTTGAAATATTCCACAAAAGTCTGCCTCACATTCTCTGCAGCTGATGAATAATTATTTGCAACCATTCGCCCTGGTGCATCCTCTAATGTGTGACCACTCCCCACATCTTGATGCTGTGTTTATAAGCGGACTAGCGGAGGCCATCCCATCCAGGGTTGCCAGATTTACTCAGGGACTTAATACCAAATACTTCCATTTTTAATACCAGATTCACTTTTTCAATACCAAACTAATGATAAAACATGTTTTCGTAATCTTTTAGTTGAAATAAAGTATATACTTACTTGGTTAGTCAAGAAGAGCATCCAAGCCACCGTCTGTCTCCTCGGCAGCTATATACATGCCTGCTGAGTGCCATCTTTTGCTTTTGTTACCCATGGAAATTCTTTTTCCCACTCGGCGTGGTAAGTGCGACCATATTCATAGGAACCTTTCCACTTCGACATGCTGACACCTCCCCAGTTAACAGCCAAGAGCCAACTGGCAGTGGCCGCTGACCGGAGGGGACAGGGGAGACGCGTCTGTCGCTGCTGGACTTGTATAAGACGCGTACACGTCTCGAAACAGAAGCGTGAGAACCGGACGTTATGAGAGGGAGGAACAGGGGAGGGACGGACTGGAAGGATGTAAAAAATAGTTGTCGTGGGTCGCTACTTGGTCGGCGCGGACGTAACTAATGACTAATTATTTGTAGCCTTATGATGCTAATCCTGACGTCTCAGGTCTGCAGGGTGACGAAAACAAAATGATGATGCACAGGTAAAAATTCACCCTGAACTTAGATATGAAAGACATTGATTAAACTATTAATTACTAGCTGTTTACTGGGGAGATTGAACTTTTTTTTTTTTTTTTTAGCTCAATACCAAATTTCTTTCATTTCAATACCAAATCTATGTCCAATACCAGTCACGGTGCTTTAATACCAAATGGATTTTTCAATACCAAATTTACCCTAATTTGGTATTGAAAAATACCAAATGGCAACCCTGATCCCATCCGCCGCTTCTCCTGTGACGTCATAAACACGGGAAAACGGACAAAAACAACGGAGACGGAAGACGTTAAGACGTTGGTGTGAACCGGTCCTAAGTTGCGATCGTAACTCGTAAAATCCGCCTTCCGGCTCATAAGCTCCGCCCACTGGCTTCACTTTTTTTTAGTACAGCGGAATAGGCGCATACCGTCTTCAATATAACCTTGATAACAACTCTTATTTTGGCTTTTCTCAAAGTGTGTAGAAAAGATAAAAACGACGTAATTTAGTACGAGTTTGTCTGACGAAGATGCTAATACATAGATAAAAATGAAGATCACAAAATCGTTCGTGACAATCCGGCGCCATTCGGTTACTGCCGCCTGGGACACAAATCGCATGGAAGCCGCCGCCTGCCGCTGCTTGGGACTGTCGAAGAGCTCTAGCTCGGATGTCAGAACAATAACCTGCGAATCACATCTCATTACCGATATTGAATGAATAATTTGAGGGAGTCGCCTTTGAAGATGAAAAATATGAACACTGAGAATATAACTGAGGACGAAGCGGCTCTTTATGACCGCCAGATAAGGCTTTGGGGTCTGGATGCACAAAAGAGGTGAGACTTGTAAGCTTGCTGTCCAATATTCAAGGCCTTAGATTTTTCCTTTGTTACTCCATCACTTTATGTTTACAAGCCCTACCAAGCCAAACGTCTTTAGCCAGTAAAAGACGTGGTTTATCATCTAAGTGAACAGGTTCAAGCGGGACTAAGGGCTTAAGCAATAATGGTCTTATTGACAACACGGTGGTTCATAGTGAGCTGCAAGTTCAGATACTAACTGTAATTGTAGCATTGGGTAAAAGTCAAGAATAGGACCACCTCCTTTTCTTCCATCCCATCCCCGCGACCTGGTCCAGCAAGCTTTGGGGGACTGTGGGGAATCAGGGGTTTTAGGGGGGGAGCCAAAAGAAGCGAAATATGGCGATCCGAAAAAAAAAAAAAATTAAGGACAAAAACAGGCGGTTTTTTTTGTTTTTTGTTTTTACGAAAAATTAGGAAAATTTATTAACTTAACCTAACCTAACCCAACCCAACCCAACCTAAACCTAACCTAACTATATTTCAAAACAACTGCAAATAACCCAAGGTCACAATCCATACACCTGTCTGCTGCCATATTAGAAATCACTGGCTGGAGCGTGGCTTGCCGCAGCTTGCTGGACTTAAGAGGACATTAACCTAACCCTAACATATTCTTGGTGGGGGGGGGCTGCACCCCCCTTTGAGGACACTAACCTCTAACCTTAACATAAACCTAACCTAACACTTTCTACTGGCGGGGCGGCTGCACCCAGTAATCAAATTTGCAACCTTTACAACTAATGTCAATGGTGGCCATGGCTGAACTACATACTTTGTATGTGTTATGATTTCAGAAAGTGTTTTATGGGTGTATTTTAACCCTTTAAGGTCTACCGTAAGTTTTTGCAGAGATATCAAAAAGTTGTTTTAGTATGTTATTCTACTCTTACTTACAAGACCTTATTGCTTATGACACATTTTTTATATGAAGCATAGTTTCTGAAATAATTGCAAGCAATGTAGTATCCCATATGGTGACCTTGGATTAGTTCCAACAGACTGTGCTCAGCTTATATATAGGATGCATCAGACCGTTATGGACAACTTTTTTTAGATAACATTATTCTTGATTTAGTAATGCACATTTATTTTATTCAAAATTTTTGTCCCTTTCTTTACCAATACTTACTTTTGGACTGATCCTGTTTGATTTTCTTGTCCATTTTTGCCTTTTTTTTTCATCATACCATTGTTTAACTCTCTAATAAATAATTGTATCAACTTTTATTTTTTTTCATTATTCTTAACTTTGAATTGAGTTGTATACTTATTTGTTTATTTACAAAACATCATTATATATATTAAATATTTCCATTACTCTGAATCTGCTTTATAGAACAAAGAAAAACAGTTCCTTGTAACAGTAAAACAATGCCACATTACAGTTTTCACACATCCAGCATGACCCGTGAATGTTATCTTTGCTTGAATGGAACTCATAGGTCTGCCTCATCTCCACATGCATTGGCATATGGAGATAGGTGGCATCTTTGACACTTTGGAGGATTGCCTGTTGTCCCTGCCTAGGCAGAGGGACATTTTGTGTGCCAAGGGAACTCCTGGTGCCCCTGATGATGAGCATCTTGAAGCTGAGATGTCCAGACAGAACTCCTTGAGGGGCTTCAATCTGCACTGTAATGCCAAACAGCCCCTCTTTTAGAGGATTCAGGCATTGCATACAGTCAAGTCGAGGATGTATGCAAAACCTCTTAGCCTTGAATGGGGTCTTGTAGAGGTGGGTGAGCATATCACTCTCATCAATGTCTCCCATGTGGCTGTTGTATTTGGCAATTACAGAAGGGCATGGTGCAGTAACTTTCTTCTTGACTCTTCTGTCATACCAATCAATCTCACCCAAAGGCTCCATGCCAACATCATTGGCCAGGATTGTGACAACACTGTTGTCCTTCCATCTAGCAACGAGGATGCCATCAGAAGACATATAGTCAATTGTGCCCCTGGGTACTGACCTCTTATTCATGTCCTTCAGTCTGCAGGGGTGGAAAGCCATCTCATTCTCCATAGCAGTGCCCACATATTGGCATCCATACTGGGACCTCAAATACTCTGCTAAACCAATGCTTGTAAGGTAGTTGTCAGCATGCACAGCTGAATTCATTGGGTCTGGATGGTCTTGACTAGGAGACAATAAACTTAGTCACAGTCATTGAGTTCTTCTCTACTGAAAGTGTTGCAGGATGCTTCACAAAGGTTGTTCTTCCTTGTTACATGAAAATATTATGTATAAATCCATCAACGCTGTAAAAACATAAGACCTTTTAGCCCCACTTGTCTAGCTTCTTGGCTACATACTGGCGAAAGTTACCAGCCATAGTCCCCTTGTAGGCTACCATCACCTCATCAGTGGAATTTATAGGAGTCTCTAGCACCTTACTGAATCCCCTGGTAATCTTGGTGAAGATGGACAGCACCTTGACCCGGTTGCATGGCCATTATCAATGATGTGCCATCTTGAACATATTGTCTTGAAGTGGTTCCTTGACATACAGTTAGCAACTTGAGAAATTCTTATCTTGACAGTCCAATAGTCCATAAAACTAAGCCTAGGAAACAGCCTATGTAATGATGATGCTCAAGAAAACCATAAGTCCTTCTTCACTCATGTTGAAGTTAGTGGCCACATGCTTGGTGAATAGGTTACTCAGGTATGCAGTGTTTTCTCTCACTTCAAAAGTGAAGAAGTGAGTGAAGTACTCATACGGCTGCCATAGGAAGTAAGGACAATGCATATCTTTTGGGGCAATCATACTGACCTTGCTGTCCATAAAACATTCTCTTAGAAAATTGCAAAGAAAATAGGAAAATAATAAAATCCATATCTAATATTTTGGAAAGAAAAAAAAAATAGTTACCAGTATACAACAAGTGTAATTATGCACAAATAGATTTAAAGCTGAATGTATAGGTACTACATTTGTAGGGATAGGGGTCTGATTTCTCTAAAATATCATGCAATCACTGATATTTTATATCATTGGATGTTCCCATTAATGACCATGGGATCAGCGTCCACTATTGAAACTTGACCGAGGGAGCCCACATGGGATAAGCATCCTCCGTTGAAAGTCGACCTTTCATCCCACTTGTGCTTTATACTTTTTTGCAATTAATTTTGGTACTTCACTTTTATCACAACATGATAAAATAAATTTCAACAAGAAAAGCAATTATTCAGCTACATCATATCCTGTCACTGTGTACTTACCAGGACTGCATGTGGATGAGGGAAGGCGGATTCTGTGCAGTTTTCCTAATTTCATGGCAGGAACAAAACTGAAGTCACAGACTCTCCTTTCAAGACGTGTAGCTTTGGCTGTGTGGACGGTATCGGCTTTGGGATTGGCTGATTGATGAGGGAAGATGGCAAACTATGAGATGCCAAATAGTCAATTTCATACAAGCTTAAACATGTTGACTAGGACTCATTAAAAACTACTTGAGTTTTGTAACCCGCATGGGATATTAAGATGGTAAATGGATTCTGGTCATGTATTTGTTGTGTTTTTGGTGAACCTTATAATTTACTCCCAGGAAAATACTTAATTTTGTCTTCCACAGCTCCCCAGGTTTGTTGGGGATAGATACAAAAGTCTTTTCAGAAGAAATTCAGAGTTACCTGTAGCATCGAGGGTTACTGACATTTTTCCGTCATTTTATAATATCATATTATATGTAAACTGTGGTTTTGCGAAGGTTTAGAAGGAAATAGTACAAAAATAAGGCAGCAGAATTATACAGAACCATTACACCAAAAAAGAAAAAAACCGAATATCATATTGGAGGTTTGTACCTGAATTGCAGTTTGGTCTTATTTTGAAAATTTACATATTGCCGAATTTAACAGCCAGGAAGCTTTCTAGGCTAGCTTTTATTTTAATTGAACATCTTTACATGTTTGGGGGGGTTCCACTCTTACAGCTTTAATAGATAGGATGGAATCAAAAGCTTTTTGTCTCATCAACTCTCCTCTTCTGACTGACTGTCTTCAGCCTCTTTCTCACGACTGAAATGTTGCATCTCTTTCTATCTTTTATCGCTATTTTCATGCTAACTGTTTTACTGATCTTGTTAACTGCATGCTTCCCTTTCTCCTGCGGCCTCGCTGCACAAGGCTTTCTTCATCTCTCATCCCTATTCTGGCTAACTCTCTAATGCAAGAGTTAACCAGTACTCTCAATCATTCATACCTTTCACTGGTAAACTCTGGAACTCCCTGCCTGTTTCTGTATTTTCATCTTCCTACTACTTAACTTCTTTTAAGAGAGAGGTGTCAAGACATTTGTCCCACTCTTTTGACTAATTCTTTGTAATCTTTTAGGGAGACTGCAATTCCAGTGGGCCTATATATATATATATATATATATATATATATATATATATATATATATATATATATATATATATATATATATATATATATATATATATATATATATATATATATATATATATATATATATATATATATATATATATATATATATATATATATATATATATATATATATATATATATATATATATATATATATATATATATATATATATATATATATATATATATATATATATATATATATATATATATATATATATATATATATATATATATATATATATATATATATATATATATATATATATATATATATATATATATATATATATATATATATATATATATATATATATATATTTATTTATTTATTTTTTTTTTTTTTTTTTTTTTTTTCTCCCTTGGCAGTTCTTCCTCATACGTAAAAAAAAAAAAAATGAATAAAATGTCCATAAATCATTGAGCATTAGGAAGTTGCATGGCAGATAGGGCTATGCCTAGCATTTAGTGAAAATTATCTAGGTCTAATGGAGTTAATGTAACAAGCAATAAACCTAACTGATGCAGGTCAAGCCTATTATTATTAAGTAGAACAGTAAATGGGGAAAGAATGGATTATGTACAACAAGAAATAAAGAAGGAAGCCCAAAGTTATCACAGGCCAAGGGTAATTACTCTACCTAACAACTCCCGCTCTAGATGATGACCAGGATAGGGGAACTACATTTAGCTAGACCCTATTGGAGACAAAGAAAAGCCATGTAGTGTAGCTGTGTGAGGTGGTGAAGTGTGATGGATGGAGGAAACACCCTTGGTTTGTAATTTTGATTCTGCTGTCCCCTCAAGATGAAAGTTTGTTGCCCCAAGCAGGGAGGGTCAAGTGGCAGTGGTCTGGCACACACCACCATACAGTTTTGTAGCAGGTGAGGGTGGAGGCTGGTGACAGTATTTGTTTACCACAAGGGACTTTGGCTTACTACCACACGGCTGCCCACGTCATAACTTTGTGAAGAGTACAGCCTTTGATTTCTTGTTGGTTAATCCACTCATGAGACCTGAAGTGACAATAATGCCCATCACCTTTAGAATATTACCCTATTAGAATATATGTCCAGCTACAGGATGCTGTCATGTTAGAATATGACCTGAGGGCAGATTGTCCCTCTGTATTACATGCAATTTGTGTTAAAATATTCCATGTCAGTGGTAACTTGATTGTATATCTATTATGATATTTTTACTTATTGGTACTTCAGCTATCATCAGAACATCATTTTTCTATTTTCAGGTTGCGAGCAGCCCGTGTGTTACTAGCAGGAGTATGTGGTCTTGGGGCTGAAGTTGCAAAAAACTTAGTTTTGTCAGGTGTGAAGTCTCTTGTGCTGTTAGATCATCGCAATGTCACAGAAGTTGAAACTCATTCCAACTTTCTTGCACCTCATGATTCAATTGGAAAAAATGTAAGTTGTTACATTTTGCATTCAAGGACAAGAAAATTTATTCTATTATTTATGTTTGATTTATGCAGTAATCCTTTTTTAATGAAGTACCATTGCAGTGTATCCTGAAGGAAATAGACTTCAGTAGTGATTAAAATTAAATGCAGAATTAACCTTTTCAGTATTGGATCGCATTTTTATCGTGATTTTTGGGTATGATTGGACAATTTTATTTACATTAGGAAGGGTCTATAGAGGTCAGAAGATCAATTGCCTTAGTCTTTACTATTTTAATCCCTACATAAGTTTCTGAAGTTGTATGAAATTGCCAAATAGTAAGAAGAAAAATATGAAAATGCATCATGGTACTTAGGGGTTAAAGGATATTTTTTCTTAGCATGTTATCAGTCTTGTGGTACTGTAAGATTTTCCGTTTTAGTTTCATTAAAGGTATAGTTGTATTATGATACTGATTACTGACTTGATAAGGGAGGGAAGGGACTTTGAAGGTGGCATACACTATTGTTGATGGTTTAGTCTCAGTGATTGAAGTCAATAAATTTTGAAATAGAAATGAACTAGATATCACAGCAATGTTACAAACTAAGCTAAGAGACTTGGAGATACAAAGTGTAGGAGCGAGAGATTATGTAACCAAGGAAGATGTGGAAAAGACAAAGAAGGAGTGGTAATGCTTGTAAAAAGGAGTATCAAGGTGCAGAGAGTGGAAAAGGCAAAGGATTTGGTGAAAGGCTCAAATTTAAAACTAATAGATAGAGGAGGAAAACAGTATGTTACACTGGTGTATATTCCACCAGAAACAGAAGCCTGAAATAGACTTGAGCATGATCACAGCTCCCTTTGGTTCAGGGGACCCTATATGTACAGTTTGAACATTTTTGCTTTATTTTTACAGATAGCTGAGGCATCACAGGAGCGAACCCAAATATTGAATCCTATGGTACAAGTTACTGCAGATTCAAGCAACATTGCAGATAAAACCAATGAGTTTTTTACTCAGTTTGACATTGTGTGTGTCACACGATGTCGGCAAGCTGAACTGATCAGAATCAATGATATATGTCGGCAAAATAATATCATGTTTTTTGCCGGTGATGTGTTTGGAATGTTTGGCTACATGTTTGCTGATCTACAAGAACATCAATATGTGGAGTAAGTTTGACTTTCTTTTAATTTATTTACATGTGCCTATTTAGTTTGCTTGTAATTATCGTGGTACAAAAAAGTCTATCTTGTAACTTTATTGAGTTTACTTTTCATTTTATTGAATAATATCTTGGTGACTGACTTTCCATTTCCTTTTTAAACAGGTAATGGGAATGATTTGTAGTTATGGCTTGTTAGTTTGAGTGTACATATATGAATGTGTGATGTACAGGTGATGATCAGTTCTGCCAGATTGATATATGATAAGAATGAGTGTTTTTGTATTTACCATCATAAAAACATTTCATTGGATGCATAGAAGGATAGTTTGATGCTATTGAAAGACTTTTAGTAAGTGGCTACTATAGTTCATAATGGAATTGTTAGTAGTTTCAAAGATAGTGTAAGAATACAGTAATAGAATAAAATTTTTATACTAAGTGTCTTGGCGTGGCAGCCTTGGGGATTTCCCTTTGCATTGTTCTACTATAGCTATAACTACTCTCTTTTTGTTTAAACTGTAAGCTATTTGGTTTAAGAGCTCATAGTAAATGTATATGCTCAATGTTGCTATAATGGGAATATTTGGAGAGCTTTAAATAACAGAAAAGTAGTAGAGTAAATATAACATTACTTAATATCATATGTGGTGTTTGTATGGAGATTGTGTGCCACCTTAATGATGACAAATTGTCTGGCCCACACACCAAATGTAGAAGACAGTCAGAGAAAAGGAAAGTATCTGTGCAAACTACATGACTTTTTTTAGGAAGTGTGCAAATATATATAGATCTTGTGTCATTGCAGGGAAGTGAAAGAGAGGAAACAAACAGAACAGAATGGAAAGAAACAGATAGTGGAAGAGACCAAAGTAGTGAAACAAACAGAAAATTTTGTTCCACTAAGCCAAGCCTTGGATGTTGATTGGACCTCAAAAAAGTATGGCAGTCAATTGCGCAGAACTTCCCCAGCGTACTTCATCATGCAGAGTAAGAGCCTCAAGTTGTGTATGACAATATAAATCAACACTAGTCTAAGTTTTAGATAAATTTCATGCATTTGATTTGCTTTGGACAAGTGCATTACCACAGCATTGAATTTTAATTTCACTTTTTTGACTAATCATGAAGTTATTTATGTCTTCCACTAAGAAAATAAAGATTTCCATATCAGGCAATACATCAAGGCTTTCCTCATATCACTTCATATAATGGAACCTCTTTCAACCTCTCCAAAGTACTATTTTGTTTCATCTTATTCTTCCATTCACTCAGTTCCACATGTTTTACCACTTGTTCTTTAGCACTTTTCCACTTACATATCATTCTAACTCCTCTCCATTTCTAACAGTCATACTCCAGTCATTCTCAATTAAAGCCCAACTAGTTTCCAAGCCACTCTATTACCATCTTATAACACCTATTAATCCCACGTACTGTTCCTAACATTCCATAGAAACATCTTTCTAGCTAGTTTTGCATTTTCTTTTTGCTCTAGTCAAGCTTTGAAGCTTAGGATTGCCTTTATTTATGTCTCACTCTAAAAAGTATTCCATTCCATGTCATCTCCAAAAAGCCTTTATCACTGCATATCTTTGTGCATTCAGTGTCATTCTTGCTACTCTATTCTACCCTTCTAATAATTTCTTTAGTTCATTCTCAATCCACTGAATCATATCCATACATTACATAATGCTGGCAACAACCACCCTGTTCCACACATCTACTGGTTCACCATGCCTGTCTTTTCATGCTTCTCTTGCACACAGCCATTCCTTTAGATTCATCCATATCCTAAATGCTTGTGTTTATCTGCCACTTACAACTCATTCTCTCTGTTTCCATTCTGACTTTCTTTTCATCCTCTGATCTGTTTACTATCATAACCTAAACCGCTCTCCAAAATCTCATTCATACTTATCTGCTACATCTAACAAACTTTGGAACTCATAACCACAACATAATCTGCCTATTGGAGCACACATATGTTATTCCCTACTCTTACTTGTGCATTCATTCTTCTCATTCTGGCAGTCAATTCTTCTGTATACAAATTGAAAAGGATTGGAATATAAAGTGGGCTGAATTTTTTCCAGTTATCATGGAATTCATCAGTTTACATGGAAGGAATCCAGATCGTAGCCATCAAGAAGAAGATGAAATAGAACTCCTAACTATAAAAAATGCATTGTTAGAGAAGCTGAATGTCCCTGCAGAAAAAGTTAGCAACCAATTTGCTGGGTAAGTTATATGTTTTGTTTTATTATTTGTTTTAAATGATTTCTTTCTTATAATAAATGCATGTAAGATAGCTTAGGAAGAATGTGCCTCATGAAGAAAAAAACTAGAACAGAATGTAAGAAAAGATATAGAAAAATGTATTGTTTCTCATCATTGCTAGTGATAGATTTTATGTCTATACCGATTGACATTGTTCATTGTTTGGTAGCTCTGCAGTAGTCATTCTGCCTCCTGGGTCCTTGTGACTCTCACAATATATATATATTACTTCTCAATCATCTACCATTCCAAGCAGTCTTGTTATTTAGGCTATGGAGGTGCACAGGATGTTAGGATGGTGTAGCTAAAGCACAAGGACTGTGGCAACCTGGGGCTGAAGACCAAGAAAACAAAGGTGGGGTTCTTCAGGTTTTTACATAATTATGATTAGGATCTCCCATGAAAGCAGACATTGTACATAACAATGAGGATACATCCATACACTGCCCCAGCTACTTTCACTCACTGCTACCTCCCACTCACAACCTTTAGTTACACACAACAGGACTCCTGTGGGCCAATATGGTCTTGTGCAGGGGTCTTTCACACAATACTAGCCAAACCTAGGTATCCACTGATATTACTGGGTACAACTCACTTATAAGAAGGAGCAAATAATGGCTTGTCTGGTGCCTTCTGTAATCCACAATCATCATATAAAACACAGATTGCCTATCATATTTAACATATAAGTACCACTAGTATGTTTTAACCCCATTCTTTACTATCATTAATATCACTGGCTAAACTGTACTTTATATGAGGAGTTGGCTGGCATCTGACATAACAGAGAATATCTGATTTGTGTCAAACAGAGAATATCTGATTTGTGTCAAGTGTCGATGTAATGGTGTCAGGTATTGGTGTCTCTTCCTCCTCTGTGCATGATGACCTGTCCTCTATATACCACCTCCACAACTAATATACACATAGTTCAGTTATTTATTTCAGCAGTTATAAAAGGCTTACTAACCAATATGCGGACTCTGATTCCTGTAGTTATTGAATCTTCCTCAGCACTTCATTTAAGTCCTTGTGTGTAATATGTTATTTGTTTAACTGAAATTTTGATCTGAAGCAGCCCATGATAAGTGAAAGATGTATACAGGTTAATAGTGAAACTCTTGGTAGGACACTCGATTTACAAAACACTTAATATATTGAAATTTTGCACAATTAAAAAGGATGCTGTTTTCATGGATCTCTCTCTCTCTCTCTCTCTCTCTCTCTCTCTCTCTCTCTCTCTCTCTCTCTCTCTCTCTCTCTCTCTCTCTCTCTCTTCTTTATTGGATTTGAAATCTAGTACAGAGAAAAATGTTTAAATCTGAAAATCATTATTTCATTATGAGGATGATAAGTGGATTTAGGTAGCTTTGTTTACTCACAGACTACCACGTATAAGCCTGGCAGCCTCTTGCAGCTTCCCTCTTTTTCTTATGTTCTTATTAAAACAATGCATCTTTTTTAACAGTAACACTAAAGATAATTGTTTATTGAAAGCATGTTAGTGTTAGCTGAAAGGAGGCTCTTTTCATAACATTTATTATTGAAAAGAAATTATTGAGTGGGTTCTTAAAAGGTTAGGGGAAACAAAAGTCAGTTCTTGAAAAAAATGAGAGTAAAAGATTTTGAAGACTAATGTAAATAGTGATATTTATAGGCTTATATTTCAGTGGACACTTTTTTGTTGCACACCCATTTCACATGACTAGGAAGAGAGGTGGACTCTCTCTTTCTCTGATGCAGAATATATAAGAACCCCCTAAAACTTCCTCATAATGGAGGAAGAGGAGGTAGGGTTCATAGAAAATGGGAAGCCCTCATACCCCCCTTCCTCCACCCACCCCCACTACCTGTTCAGCAACCGCTCCATTGCTTTTTCTGCGTCTGTGAGGACTGGACCTCTGACCCTGGTGCTCCTACTAACCGGCTTTTGGTGTAGCATGTCTTCTTTGGGCAGTCATGGGCCGGCTGTGGATCCTTCAACCCCCCCAGCGTACACGCAGGACTTGCAAGGGCAAGGATTGCAACAGGCAGATAAGTTGTGCTTCTCTGGACCCCCACAATCTCTGTGTGAAGTGTAGGGGCCATGTTTGTGCTCTTGACAACAGGTGTGAGGAGTGTCAGACGTGGGACAACGAGACGCTGCTAAAGGCTTGCAAACACCAACGTCAACTGGAGGCTAAACGCAAGTCTTACAGCAAGAAGCGTTCTTCTGCATTACACTCGTCATGCTCTTCCGCCGGGTTTGTGGATTCAGAGGTAGGAGGTGAAGTTCTAGATGATTCTGTGGTTTCGTCACCTTCCAGCATGGACCCAGTGCCGTCAGCCTCTCAGGTAGGGCCTCCTGCCCAGGATTTCCATACACAGATGTCTCATATGCTGAATATGATGTCTCAGTTCACTAACTTTTTTGGTATGGCTGGTGTTAACAAGCCTACCATCCTCAGAGAGGTTGTTAAAGAGGTAGTTGAGGAGACAACTATCTTTCGGTTGCAGCTCCCCCACTGGTGACTGGGGTCACGTCCGGCGCCCTACCCACCCCTGGCGATAGAGAGCTCACGCTGGTAAGACAAGTGGGGTCAGTCGGTGAGGGACAGTCGCCAGTGGGTTATACAGGACTTCCCCATTCCCCTAGTGCTGAATGCTTAGGGTTTCAGGGTTCAGGTAGCTACCATGACGGTGTTCCTGTACAGGTTACGACTGACATCTCACTGGATGGTAAGTTTCGTGCGAACGACAGCTGTCTGGGAGACGATATCACGTCTTCTGCCAAGAAAGCCAAGAGGGTGGCTAAGGATCTTACAGGACAAATTAAGCGCTCACAAGCTGAGTGCTCATCTAGTGACAGAGGTGTTGTTGTGAGTCTGGTCCATGTTACCACGCAACCTCACCTGCCCCGTTGCAACGGTGGACAGGCTTCAGCCACACCACCAGCATGGGAGAGATCAGCTGAGGTGGCGGCGGTCCAAGTTACCCACGCTCCTCACTGTTCGGTAGAGGGGCAAGCTTCGGCCGACTGTCATATGGGTTCCTGCCATAACATACGATCAGTGCCCACCCATTCCACCCTTCCAGCCTTGGAGAAAGGAAACTGGGCTGCCCAGGCTTCAGTGGCTCCATGGCATCCCAACGTAGGTGAGTCGGTGCGCCCGCACCCTCCTACCAGTCGCTTGGATGATGATCCAGACCCCTTGCATCAGACTTGCAACCCTCGGCATGCCACCCATGAAGACTTATACCAAACATCTGAAGAGGAGGAACAACACGGTGAGTGAGCCCTCAGACTTCTTAACCCCTTCAATACGGTGACGCCTGTTTAGGCGTCATGAAGCCCCAGTAGCATATACGGTGACGCCTACGTAGACGTCATTTCTTTTCTGAGCTTTCTTCAGTTCAGTTGTCCCGTATAGTGTGTTGGATACCAACTACACACGCCGTATGCTGTCCTAGAAATCCTAGTGCTCCTTCCACCATCCTTGTCTCCACCAATCACTAAAGATAAGCTACATGCCTTGTGTCTAAAATTATCCAATGGCATAGACTGTTCCCATCTCTCTCTCTCTCTCTCTCTCTCTCTCTCTCTCTCTCTCTCTCTCTCTCTCTCTCTCTCTCTCTCTCTCTCTCTCTCTCTCTCTCTCTCTCTCTCTCTCTCTCTCTCTCTCTCTCTCTCTCTCTCTCTCTCTCTCTCTCTCTCTCTCTCTCTCTCTCTCTCTCTCTCTCTCTCTCTCTCTCTCTCTCTCTCTCTCTCTCTCTCTCTCTCTCTCTCTCTCTCTCTCTCTCTCTCTCTCTCTCTCTCTCTCTCTCTCTCTCTCTCTCTCTCTCTCTCTCTCTCTCTCTCTCTCTCTCTCTCTCTCTCTCTCTCTCTCTCTCTCTCTCTCTCTCTCTCTCTCTCTCTCTCTCTCTCTCTCTCTCTCTCCCCATCTCCTTCCTCTCTCCCCATCTCCTTCCTCTCTCCCCATCTCCTTCCCTCCTCCCCTCTCCTCTCGAAGATAAGTTACATGCCTTGTAACATCTGTGAAAACACACACCACACACACACACACACACACACACACACACACACACACACACACACACACACACACACACACACACACACACACACACACACACACACACACACAACAAATTTCACTCTCTCTCTCTCTCTCTCTCTCTCTCTCTCTCTCTCTCTCTCTCTCTCTCTCTCTCTCTCTCTCTCTCTCTCTCTCTCTCTCTCTCTCTCTCTCTCCACTTTCCTGAGAGAAGCGTCAAGGCGATATAGTGACTAAAAATAGCAGCATAATACACAAAGACGACAAGTATGACAAGCTTGCACGAGTTTCCCTCTGGCTCGGGCACTACCACCCGTATATCATACAGGCGGGCTTTTTAACATCCGGCGCGAAGGGGTTAAAGCTGGCAAACTTTATCTATGACCAGTTTGGTGAGGCCAAAGGTGTTCGTGAGACATGACACGACCGCGCACCTGGGCCAGGACAGGAAGACTTTGTGTTACCGCAAGAGAGACACCTTCATACCCTTTCACTGGTTGCGCCCCTTGACGAATTCAGCCCGCCTTGTGGATCAGTGGGTTGCTGATCGCTTGCGATGGCAACACAGCCGCCCTACCTTATACACGTAGGCCAAAGAGAAAGTGGTATGTGGTCAGTGATGATGACTCAAAGGGAAAGGGTGCTGTGGTTAACCCTTCCCTTGCTCACTTCCTGCCCAGAAATGCGTCAGATATCCGCCCTAACATGTCTGCCACTGACTTACTCCACTTAGAGGAAGCAGTACGTGGCATAAGAGAAGTGCAGAACTTCCAGTTCTGGATGTTTGGGGCAGTTTCAAGACTGGTTAAACTGTGAGATTCTGTACCTAATAAGGATACCTTGATGGCACAAGCAGTCTCTAGCATGCAACAGGCTGTGCAGACTGCTTGGAAAGAGACCACTACAGTTTTGGCTAACCTATTGACCTTCAGGAGACAAGCTGTGTTGAGGAATCTCCCCTCTTGATTCTCCATTTCGGATAAACGTATCCTCATGCAGTCACCAGTGGACTCAGCTTTCCTGTTTGAGGAGGACAAGGTGACCCAGGCTAGGAAGAATGCTGATGCCTTCTCTGTCAAATCCTTTCATGAAGTTGCCACTGCAGCACTCAAGAAGAGGCCTCAGCAGGTTGAGTCACCCCTGGTCAGACCTCCGGCGACTAAACCCTCTACGTCTGGGTGCAGGCAACCACGAAGGAAGGCCTATCCTTTTAAGAAGCCAGAACGTCCTGTCTTGTCTTCTCATCCACACAAGGACCGTAAATCTTCGGCCCAAGGCAAGAAGGGTTTTTGAAAGTAGGAGCCTCTTCCCTTGACCTCTCAGGTAGCAGCATGCCTTTCACAGAGTTGGGAAAAATGGCAAGAGAAGGGAGCCGAACCATGGGTAGTGAATGTCCTCAGAGACGGTTACCACATCCCCTTTGTCAGTCAACCTCCGCTTTCAAGGTTTCCAATACAATTTGGGAGTTATTCTCCCAACTCAGTGAAAGGCAAGGCTTTAGAACAGGAGATACAATCCCTTATACAAAATGGGGTGATAGAACAGGCAACCGCTGGCCTAGGGTTCTACAGCAGAGTCTTTTTGGTGCCCAAACTTACAGGCGGGTTTTGCCCCATTATCGATCTCTCCACCCTCAACCAGTACATCCGCAAAACCAGATTCCGGATGGAGACAAGTGCATCGGTGATGTTGGCCATCCGAAAGGAGGACTGGATGCTGTCAGTCAACCTGCGGGATGCCTACCTTCAGATTCCCATCCATCAGGGGAGCAGGAAGTACCTTCGATTCACCTGGTGGGGGCAAGTTTTTCAGTTCAGAACTCTCTGCTTCGGACTGTCGACGGCACCTCAGGTCTTCACGAGAGTGATGGCTCTGGTTTCAGCGGATTTACACCAACAAGGGATTTGTTTGATCCGCTACTTAGACGACTGGTTACGTCTCTCCACCACCAGTCAGAGAGCAATGAGGTCAAGGGAGATGCTCCTAGATTTGTGCGACACTCTCAATATCTGGATAAATTGGGAGAAGCCAGATCTCGAACCTAAACAGGTCATAACCTTTTTAGGAATGGACATCCATTCAACGATTTTGAAGGTTTTCCCAGCCCAAAGACGGATTCTCAATTTGCTGGAGTCTATACGAGGTTTCAAGACTCAGCCACAACCCACAGCACAAGCATGGCTAGTACTTCTTGGCCACCTCTCGTCGCTATCACACCTAGTTCCAGGAGGATGACGAGGGATGAGGAGCCTCCAGTTTCAACACCACAGCTGTGTCGTATGTCAAGAAAGCAGGAGGGACACGGTCAGCCAAGCTCAACCATGAAGCCCAACTGACTTTGCAGTGGGCGGAGGACAATGCAGTGATCCTTCTTACTCAGTTCGTGAGAGGGAAGAACAACGTGGTAGCGGACTGCCTTAGCAGGAGGAACCAGGTCATTTCCACAGAATGGATGCTGCATCAGCAGGTGTGCGACAACCTGTGGAGACTCTGGGGTTGTCCGATGGTGGACCTGTTCGCCACACGGATGAATTACAGGCTAGCCAATTTTGTCTCACCATTTCCTGACCCGATGGTGATAGCAACGGATGCCTTTCTCTTTCCTTGGGAACACAAGGAACTGTATGCGTTTCCCCCTTTCCATGTCATCAGGAAGGTGATAAACAAGCTCCGCAGCTCAGAGGGAGTCAAGCTTACACTAGTGGCCCTGTTCTGGCCTCAGAGGGAATGGTTTACGGATCTAGTGGAACTCTCCATCGACACGCCAAGGAAGGACCTGCTACGTGAACCTCACTTCCACAGGTTTCACCACGATCTCCACGTGCTGCAGCTAGTAGGGTGGAGACTATCGAGTGACTTCTCCGGTACAGAGGATATTCCAGGAGAGTGGCGAAGGCAGTGGCAAAGGCTAGATGACCTTCCACTACTTTGAATTACCAACATAAGTACTTTCTCCTGTACTTACATGAGTCTTGTCACCTTTCTGTCTCAGCTATTAAAGGCTATAAAGCCATGCTGAATAGTGTTTTCTCCCTAAAGGGCTTCAACCTGACAGAGGACCCAGTTTTGAAGAACCTTATTAAATCCTTTGAAACACAAGTTTCAAAAAGGGTAGTAAGACCACCACCTTGGAACCTGGATATAGTGCTAAAAGGCACTGTCGCTGGCTCCCTTCGAACCTCTCAGAGCCTCTTCGTTCAGAGACCTTACGAAGAAGACTTTTCCTTGTCTCGCTAGCATCAGCTAAGAGGTTTGGTGAGTTAAAAGCCTTGTCATACAAGCTTATTCAGCAAGGCAAAGACATCATGCTGTCTTATCTTCCAGAATTTGTCGCAAAGACAGAAACATCCAGCAATCCTCTTCCTAGGGAATTCAGGATAAAGAATTTGGCAGTGGCCGTGTGCCCTGATGATGAAGAACGCCTTCTGTGCCCAGTTCGGGCTCTGCTTATCTTTAGGGAAAGGATGGGGAACGTGGCAAGAAGACCTAGAAACCTCTTTGTCTCTCCTGCAGACAAATCCAAACCACTTTCAAAGAATGCTTTGGCCTATCTCCTGAGAGAAACTATTCTGCAGGCCCACCGCTCACTGCCCGAGAACCTACTGATGCCTCTGAGAGTGAGAGCACATGATATTCGAGGGATTGCCACCTCCCTTAATTTATGGAGGAATAAATCAGTGGAGGCTGTTCTCAATGCAGCTTCCTGGAGGACACATTCTGTCTTTGCAAAACATTATCTTCACGATGTTGAGCATTCAGATGGGGACACCTTTTCTCTCGGCCCGATAGTCGCAGCAGGTGGCATTGTGACATAAGCACTATCTTAAGGCGGCATGCTATGCCTCGCTATGCTTCACCAGAGCTTTGTGGGGGAGAACACACTGCCTTAGCCTTGCTTTGCTCCTCTTCCTTTGCTCCAAGTCTGGATGTAAGTACTGAGGCAATTGTTATTTTTATTTTTTAAATTTTTATTTATTTATTTATTTATTTATTTATTTATTCATTTATTCATTTATTTTTATTTATTTATTTATTTATTTATTTTTTGCAGGGGTCTCGGTTATACATGCACCCACCACCTTTTAATGTGGGAATCTTCCTAGTCATGTGAAACAGGGGTGTGCAACAAATTATTTTTCAAGTATAAAAAATGTTTTTGCACACTTACCTGTTTCACATGACACATACCCACCCTCCTCCCCTCTGCATGTTCCGTGCAGAAAGCAATGGAGCGGTTGCTGAGCAGGTAGTAGGGGTGGGTGGAGGAAGGGGGGTATGAAGACTTCCCATTTTCTATGAACCCTACCTCCTCTTCCTCCAGATGAGGAAGTTTTAGGGGGTTCTTATATATTCTGCATCAGGGAAAGAGAGAGTCCACCTCTCTTCCTAATCATGTGAAATAGGTAAGTGTGCAAAAATATTTTTTATACTTGAAAAATATATATATATTTTTTCTCTCCACCAGAATTGTGTTTGGACAGCTGAGTCCAGTGTGCGCTATTGTGGGCGGTGTGCTGGCACAAGAGATCATAAAGGCAGTCTCCCAGAAGGATCTACCACATAATAACTTCTTTTTCTTCTCTACTCTGGATGGTGCTGGGGTGGTGGAATGCATCGGACATTGAACTGATTCCAGTGCTGCTTCATCTCTCAAACTAGCAGAATCAGCAAACTGAATGCCTATCAGGGTTATTAGTTGATTTACTGGGAAGGGGAGAATTACTGCCTAGATAAATTAAATCTGTATTTTGATTTATATATATATATGTTTTACATATAATTATTTCATAAATTTTATTTTTATTACTGTTGAATCTCCAATTAATGTATAAAAGGGGATCACCAAAGGTCTGTTAATGGGAAACGTTTGTTACTGGAACACCATACCACATGTTCAGTACCACCATTTACATTAACACTTCCAGCCTCAGCATAACATATCATGTATATTAAAGATATTTGTATTCAGGATACTACATAAATTAGATATGCAGGATTTCTCAAATTACATGAGTTTAAAATGCTTATTTTTGGAATAACATGAGATGAAAAATACCTAATTTTTCATATTATGCAGATTATACGGAATAACACAGTGTCAAGAAAAGCAAGTTACATGTAACTGGTTTAGTACCTTGATATGGCCTCCAGATGTTGCCTTTGCCACTGGCTTCAGATTCCGCTGTGAATGGAGCTCCTCACCAGTCAACCTCCAAGAGGCATAGAGACGAGAGGGTTGTGCAGTGTGTTGATAAGTAGATGACTTGGTTGTAGTTTAGGCTCCTCCTTGTCATTTGTTGAAATCATTGTCTGGCCAATGTACCCAGTCCATTAAACCGAAGTATGTTAAATGGAGGGTCGACTATGTTATGTATTTATATTTTTTTATTATTTACACGTATTTATTTATTTATTTATTTAGTTATTTATTTTTATTAATTAATTTATTATTATTATTATTATTATTATTATTATTTATTTTATTTAGTTATTTGTTTATTTATTTTATTTATTTTTTATTTATTTTTTTTTTGTGTGTGTGTGTGTTCTTTTGTATGTAGTAGTTTTTCTACTTGTAGTTTTAAGCTTAACACTTTCAATAAATTGAATTTAAGTATTTTTTTTTTTTTTTCCCATAATTTCAATAGTGAAGTGATCCATTACTAGGAATCAGTGTTGTAAATCTAATGCATGAGTTTGCCATAAGCTTCACTACACATAGACAATTTGGCAAAAGTGCAAATCACCTGAGGCATCCTTTTCATTGTGATTACTCTTGAACATATCTCAGTAATTCCAGACAGTTGTTGAATATTATCAAGACATGGCAACTGCCTTCTTATAGCAAATGTAGGTGAAGCAAATGACTGCATGCTGGTCATTGCATGGGATGTATATACCTGTCACCATGAGTAGAGTGGGCAAGTAAGTGCTGACATCTGGGGCCTAAATATTTTTTTGTATTTGAACTGGCCAAGGACAAGAAAAGTCAGAAGTGTTACCCAAAATTGGATAAGTGTCTTGAAACCTTCCTCTTCAAAGAATTCAAGTCATGGAGAGAAAGAAATAGAGGAGCAGGCAAGGAGTTCCAGTGTTTACCAGCAAAAGAAGAAAAAAAAAAAAAGATTAAGAAGAGTAGTTTGGTTATCTCTTGTATTAGAGAGATGGACAGGATATGGGTGAGATAGAGAATGAAAAAAAAAAAAACTTATGCAAAATGACTGTGGGGAGAAAGGAAAGCATACAGTCAGCAGCATCATAATAGCAATTGGTGTGAAAATAATGGTAGAAGATAGCAAGAGATAAACCACAGTGAGAATGAGTGATGGTGCAAACTGTCACTTATAGGAGGACAGCTGATAAAGCAAAATATTTCTTATTCCACATTCACATAGAGGGAAAGTTGAAATGCAAAAGTTGCAAGAGAAATCTTTGGTTAGGTGACAAATGTCATGAATGAAATTAGATAAGTTAGATGACAAAAAAAAAATGGCAGTTCTGTGGATGTATCTTTTTTTTTTTTTTTTTTTTTGTGGGGAAGGCAAGCAAAGCATTTGATGAACAGTCTTGGCATAATTCTAGACTGAAATACATACATAATGTGCATAAAAGGTTCAGTTGATGAAATTTTAAGGTTTGCGGTCTGTCATTATCGTGGAGAAACAAGAGCAGTAAATTGAAATCAATGTTTGATAAATTAAAAGCAAAAGAAGGAGGTAAGAATGTATACCTCAGTATTTGGAAGTAGGTAGAAGTGATTCATGGTAAAATAAGAATAACACTTCCATGGCTAGATCTAATACCCCCCCTCCCTTCCCTTCAGTCAGCAGAGGCACATGGCTTAATTTCCTATGATGGATGCTGAGGGAAAATATAATCAAGGATATTATTCAATTGAGAACACATTAACAAAATAAACTATACAAGTACATATTTATATGAAGACGCGTCATAACTTTAGAAGTTTAATTTAGATAAACTATTAGGTAAAGTACAGCCATCATATGCACGTCAATAAATAACTCATAAATCTCTCTCTCTCTCTCTCTCTCTCTCTCTCTCTCTCTCTCCTGGCTGACCATGGCGCGCTGACCCATATCTTTTATGAAATCTTATAACTACTATTATTTTTATGTGAGATGAAAAGAATAGTTCTTATAAAAGTGTACTTTTATAAGAACTTCTTTTCCTCTCATATGAAAATAATAGTAGTTATAAGATTTCATAAAAGAAAATGTCATAATATTATGTCAGACAATGTATGGCAGGTAGATGGCAGACAAACACCGAATCATAACAGATACAAAAATTTATGGCGGGCATTGTAATCTGCCCGGGAAAAATTTTGACACGGGGATTATTTGGTTTAACACCGTTTAGAAGCAAAGTATCCTCAATATTAATAGCACTCTTCCAATTTCTTTCCCTGGACTGGGAAGAATACTTTTTTTTTCACAGGAAATTTACATAAGTAAAACTGCATCCTACTATTGATGTGATCTTTTTCCTAATAGAGATATTCCTTACTTAAGCGATGGATTGGCGTGAAATATCAATGAGCTACATTTATTACACTGCTCTCAAAACACATAGAGTGGCTTTCTCTATAGCAGCCAACTACCCAGCGATTCCTGTGTCTAGCTTGTTTGCCCCGGACCACCCAGACCAAGACCCAGACCTGCCCGAGGCCCCGCAGCAGCAGAGGTAAACAGCAGCACTCAGCTGACTGTCGTGACGCCCTCCGCCCCGCCGCGCCGCCCACTTGTGCTGCTGATAAAGGTGAGTGTTGCTGCTTTATTACCTCATTGCACTACCAATCACTTCCTGCCTGTCGTCTTTCACCTCTGGTTACCATTTCATATCAATAAATGTGGATATTTGGGGAAATTTACTGAAGCACTCCCGAAGTCTGGCAAATTTTTTTTTTTTTTTGTATTCATCCAGTTGCTGTCACAATTTGCCTCTTCACTCATCTTACATAGCAGGCTTGCAACTCACTGCATATTGTAGTGACGCATAGACTTTGGGGTAACAATTATATATGGGGTTGATTACCATGGGCAGGATAGAAATGGCGGAAGAAATAGGAAATAGGACCTCGCGACTCTTTACCAATGCTTTTAGTTTCGTGTTGAGTCTGAAGTGGATGTATTTAATGATGGTTTGATTCAGTTACCTGATGGGCTGCCTGGGTCTGGCATTTATCAGCAGTCACAAGAAACCTCACTGCTGATGCACCAGCCCTCACTCACATAAGAAATAAGAAAAAATAGAACATGTATTTAAAGTAAGTACATCGTCTGCAGCAAATTATGACTGCTGTGCTGGAAGTGACAAACATCACTCCTACGTGACACAAGCCAAAGATAACTCACCCGCATACCCACCGACACACACAGTACTTCCCCAGGCAACACATAGTACAATGTGCAAACTAGCTAGGAGGAATTAATAGTAATTGGTGAGTGTCCATAGCTTCTCAGTCATCAGGTAAATCTTTCAACAAAGTTGTCATAATTCTGAGCACGTGGAAATCAGAAAACGGGAATAACGGTTATTGTAGGATTAACAGACATGATTTGGTTTCTTGATAAAACAGAATTGCAGTTTCAGATAGTACTCCCCTTTTTCATTAGCTTTTCCCTTATGATGTATAAGCTAGAGGACCTGCTAGCAGGTTAGCTTTGGGTGAAAGGGAAAAAAAAGTTGCTGATGTTAGATGAATGACCTGCCCACCCTTATTGGGAAACAGGCTTATTCGGACCATGGCTGATTCGGACCAAGCTGATTCGGCCCTTTTTCTGGCTCTTTTGGACCTCGATGTCCTGGCTGATTCGGACCTCGACCTTATTGTCCTGGCTGATTCGGACCTTTTCCAGGGGGGACTTTGCATAATTCCAACACTTGTTACCGAGAGGATATTAATTGAATAAGAAAAGGTAAAATTACATTTTATTGAAAAATTACATTTAATGCATTTATTAGGAATACTCTAAGTCTTAGTCTAGGCCTACAATTTCACTTACACATAGATATATGCACACTTCTTGAGTAACTGGCCAGTTGTTATATTCTTATCATTATATTCCTTCCATACTTGTATTATACGACCTTGTATCTCCTTCACCCGATTTCTCTGATACCTTTTTAATTTTCCTTCTTTTACGAGTTTTATGTGATTAGGTATTTCCTTCGCCTCCGAGTATAGCAAACTTATCAATAAATAGAAGGGGAAGGTTACCTTTTTTAGCACTTCTGTTTAATTTGTGATGCCATCCTTCCACGTCATTGTTTGTCCTTATGCTGCGCCCAAAAACTGACCAGTTCTCTACTGTCCACACATTATGATGTAGCCATGTTTCATCAACGTAATTAAAAAATTCTCGTACAGGCCCAACTACTCCTACCTTGCTTGAAAGTTCATAAAAGGCCTCCCTAATGTCTTCATGAGGTAAAAATTGCAAAGCAAGGACCTTTTTTACAACTTTATATACACTATCTCTTTTGCAGTACAATGTCTGCAGGTCCAATTCCTGCACTTTTCTCCATAGGGCTTGTGTGAAATGGTATGCACATCCATGAATGACTGGGTCATTAAAAACAGATCTAAGAGCCTTCCATATTCTTGCCTCAAAGTCGACCACAAACGATGAGACATTTGGTTCTGCTGGTAAAATTTCAAGAACTGCCTTAAAAACTGCTTTGTAATCTTTTAACCTTTTACCAGACATAACTACAAAGCAGAGAGGAATCTGTTTCATAACTTCCTCACTTTTAATGAAGCAGTGAATGGATAATAATTGGTAAAATGGTTCCTTAACAACTTTGAAGGTACCGTCCACATACCATGTCTTACCCTTGACCAGAGAATTTATCTGTGTGTCTGTACAAAATATTAAATGTTTTTTCAAACCAACCACTACTTCTCTTCTAAAAAACTCCTCTGGTATAGTTTCCTCAAGGTAGCCCAGATCTAGTTCGAAGGACAAGTCACTGGGGTCCTTTGGCCGACAGGAGGCCCGTGCTCTATTAAGGGTTCTTATCAGAGTGTTGTGGTTGGGTCTTGCAGCTTCGGGCAGGCTAGGATCACATAATTCGTTATTTACAGAGCTTACAATATTACTTGCAGATTCAAACACATTAACTTTGCTTTTGCTTTTACACTGTGCCTTAATTTCTATTGCTGTACGAATACCTGGTCTGGCTGGATGTGTATGTGAAACTGTCCCTGTTGAGAAAAACCTATCTCCTGTTTGTTTAACAACAACTGAACAATGGTTAGCTTTTCCACGTACACTGCATCTCCATTCGATAGTACCACTTTTTTGCTGCCGTTTAAAGGTAAAGCAATACCCATCACTCGAAACTAGTTTAGCCTTACCCCTCTCACTACCTGACTCCACGATGGTATAGTTAATTGCGGCACTTTGGGTTGCAAGCTGGTTGTCGTCATCACTTAAGGGCTCATCAGACAGAGATCTGCGTATATATATATATATTTTTTTTTTTTTTTTACATTACAAGGGCACTGGCCAAGGGCAAACAAAGTGTTGGAAAAAAAAAGATCCCGCTGGTTGCCAGGCCCTGTTAAGAAGAAAGTAGAAAGAGAAAAAACAAAAAAAATCTAAAAGGAGGGTCCAGTTAACATAAGAGGTGTCTTGACACTCCTCTTTTGAAAGAGTTAAAGTCATAGGCAGGTGGAAATACAGACACAGGTAGAGAGTTCCAGAGTTTACCAGTGTAGGGAATGAAGGAGTGAAGATACTGGTTAACTCTTGCATTAGGAAGATGGACAGAATAGGGATGAGAAGAAGTAGAGAGTCTTGTGCAGCGAGGCCGCAGGAGGGGGGAAGGCATGCAGTTAGCAAGTTCAGAAGAGCAGACAGCATGAAAACAGCGGTAGAAGACAGATAAAGATGCAACATTGCGGCGGTGACTTAAAGAATCAAGACAGTCAGTTAGAGGAGAAGAGTTGATAAGACGAAAAGCTTTAGATTCCACCTTGTTTAGTAAAGCTGTGTGTGTGGATCCCCCCCAGACATGAGAGCCATACTCCATACACGGGCGGATATATATATATATATATATATATATATATATATATATATATATATATATATATATATTGATATTATATATTTATTGATCCCAACTTATAGCTTTTTGTAGTCAGGTAAATAACTTCATGGGTATATACTTACACTTCTTGTTCTTCTGGAACAAGTACCCTATGAGGCCGTGACACATCAAAGTTAGAAGTTTCTTCTTGTAGTGACTCTACCATGGTAGGACTACTGTAAATTAATTAAAGTGAGTGCATGTTTTATGCTACATGTTATGCTATATATTATCGAAGAAGGGAGGTATTGTTTCAGTTTTTGTAATTCATATATAGTACCATTCAAATATCTTCAGCTTTAAAATTAACATGAACCTATTGCATACTAACATTTCAGTAGGCAAGGCAACAGGGTTTAAGTCCTCTGACGTGCTCTCCATAATTGGGATGGGCAGGCTGACTGAAGATTGAAGGAACTGGCAACGTTGACACGTAAACTCGTGTGTTATTAGTCCTCTTCGCAATTTATCATATTTATATCTAGAAAGCCCTGTGTAAAGAAAACAATAAAACGTGACCTAATGTTTCTTTAATGATACACAAAAATATAAAGAAATGGTTTTATAAATATAATAATTGTGTTATACGGTAATTACCAGTGTTGCCACATCCTCGGTGTTGCCAGCCACCACAACCATCGCAGTCAATGGCTTGGTGATGGTCAGCCACAACTCGGTCACAATCCAAACAATTGACCCGGGCAGTCATTCTTGTGTGGTGCAAAGTAAGGAACTGACATGGCATGGGCCTTTTTGTGTCCAAAATAACTTGGCTCTACTGTTTGTAAGTGTTCGGATAATTCAAAACATGATCCGAATCAGCCTAATACATGGTCCGAATCAGCCAAGACTTAGGTCCGAATCCGGTCCGAATTAGCCATGGTCCGAATCAGCCACGGTCCGAATAAGCCTGCATTCCCTTATTGTGGTTTAAGGATGATTTAATTGTCAACATAGATTATGTAAGTACAGTATGTAGGTCAAAGTAAATGTTGAGTTTCACTTGTGGCTCACTAGGCAATGACTAAGATAATAGTTGTAACAGCCTTTCCTCATTATGCTTCAAGAGAATGTTTATTATTACTGTGTAGATTATGGTACCTTTGGTCATGCTTTACTAGATTCAGTCAGCATGCACAAATTTTGTAGAAATGGTCTTTTTAGATATTTTTTCTTTAATTGAGTGTTTGTTGCCCTGCCAATTAGTGTGCTGTTCCAATTTATAGATTGGCAACTGTGTGTGCATTTGTATGTATATATACCTAGTTGTGCTTTACAGAAAAAGAGCTATGTTTTTTCTGTGCTGTCTCCATATCTATTAGTATCCAGCTTAACTTTAAATTCATAGATATTTCTTGCTTGAACCACTGTGTCCTCTAGATTAACCCCTAGCCGGCGGCAGTGGACGTTGGCTGTCTCCTAAAATGTGAATCGTCTATATATAGCTTCTGCCGCCTACTGGTGTGCAGCATAAATTTAGTTACACCGCATTTTGTTACGTTTTGACAGCATCTTTATATAGACTCTACCGCAATTTCGCGCCGTGTTTACAAGTTTCTCAAATCAAACTTTAGGCTTTAAAGTGAAATTTCTTTATATGTTTACTAGGATAATGGAGTCACTCACACCCACATTAAAAATGTGTCCAGGACTTGTGACCTGGATGTGGTTTCCTCCACCTCCCAATTTTTCCCTTCCTCCTCTTTTCCTCACCGACCTTGGCAGCATATTTGTTTGTTTCACTAACCAGATGTTCAATCATAGTATCATCTAGAAAAGCCAAAAATATGTCCAATTGGTTTTGGGGGTTTTCCAAAACCACTTTCACACCTGAGTCTCCAGTGAAAGGCAATCGATCTCTACTAACAGGAGAATGACCCATCCACCCAAGTGGAACACTGCCATCATGGTCACTAGCTTCAGCATCTGACAGGCTGTCATCTGCTTCCTCTGCAATGTTAAGTTGTGACTCATCTACACTAGCAGAGTCATCATCATCACTCCCTGATGCACTTCCTGCATCACTGCTAATATCATCCATAAACTCATCATCTAAATCATGCGCTAGAATCAGCTGTAAATCCTCATCAGTGATTCTCCTCCTTGTAGGAAGCATGGTTGTGCCTAGAATTCCCAAATATGTCCAAGAAATAATACTATATTGGTGGAATGACAGGCAGACAGGAGCACTCCACCCTGCCTGAAAGCTGGGAACAGAGTGTGGTATGAGTGTGAGAAGTCACGTACACCAAGGCCACTCTTGAGTTGCCAGTTATCATTTTTGTGGCTCGGGGGCACTCACGTGGCCGTCTATATATAGTCGATGCTTAGAAATACAAGGATAAATTTTGAGACGAGTCTATATATAGTCACCCCGCAAATTTTTGATACAATCAGGACCGTCTATATATAGTTCCACCGCCGGCTAAGGGTTAATCCATATTTCTTTGCTTGTATTTGGGAAGCTATATATTTTTTAAATCTCTTATACATTGTCTTCTTTTAATTTCATACCATGACCATATTTACATAGTAGTCATGACATGGAAGAGGAGTTATGCTCATGGTTTCTTGTCTGTACATAATGACAAATTTTGTTCTTGACATAATTGATTGACTTTGCATGGGCTACATCTTCATCCAATCCATTCCAGAGATAAATTAATCTTTGTGGAAAGCTTTCTTTCTTTCATTGGCCTTCTGTGGTGTCCTCTTGCTTCTCTTGTGTCCAGTAATGATAGATCTTCTCTGTCCATGTGTTCCCTTCCATTAAGTGCATCAAAAATATATTATTTCCAACTTAACATTGTTGATAATGAGTAATAATTAAGTATTTTGATTTTAATAAAACTATATTAAGATAAATAATTAAACAATTTCAGGAGTGAAGCAGAAGCAACAATTGCTCAACCAAAGATGGTGTCACCAATGGATGACCAGGACAAGTTACTGGATGAGGCAATGGGAGCAGTGCGAGGCCAAGCATTCCAGATGAAGCGGTGCCTGGACAAGGGACGGTTGATGGATGGCCTCAAGCATGCCTCTAACATGCTGGGGGAGCTCAGGACCTCTCTGCTTTCCCCTAAGACCTACTATGAGCTATGTATCCTTTTGTCCTGATGCAGAGAATGGGGTTACACAGATAGATCATAGACACATTCTCTGAAGTAAATGTAAAAAGGCAACCTAAGAGATTGATGTCAATATTAAGAAACTTAACCTAATGAAAAAACAGAAGTGTACCTCTGATAGAAGCATGGGAATATAGCACAATAACTTCAATACAGAAATGGTCCATGGAAGAACTATTAACATGCAAGAATTTAGTACCAAACTGGATAACCGTAAATATGAAGTTGGGATAGTATAAGTAACTGGAACTTTTCCTATAGTATCTGACAAAAAATTAAATACACACTAATAGATAAAACTAACTACATGAATTCACTCCATAACAGAATAGATTGCAGGAGTATAACTTTCCTTGAATGCCACAAGAATATAAATAGATTTATAAATGTGAAAATTATGTGCCTTGTTATATTGGAAAGACAGGCTTGGTATAAGTATCTTTGTTATGTATGTAGATGCATACTTTCCTTATCACACATCTTAGACATGTGTATTTGTGATGAGCTGCGCCACCTGGAGATGTATCTTGTTGATGAGTTTCAGAAGGGTCAGCGTGTAGCAGATTTGTATGAACTGGTGCAGTATGCTGGGAACATTGTACCAAGACTGTGAGTATTTGCTGTTCCACTTATTGTTTCTCATTATACTACATCTGATGATGATACACACACACACACACACACACACACACACACACACACACACACACACACACACACACACACACACACACACACACACACACACTACATACCTGTTGTATAGTATTTACAGTGGCCTGGGCAGGTAGTGTGGACTCATTTTTTTTTTCTTCATTATTAAGGAATAATGAGTGAAAAAGAGATTCCATCCAAATGCAGACATGAGAACAGAGAAGGGGCTGATGATGACTATGTTGGTGAGGGAGAACGCGATTGAAGGGTTCGATCGACGACTACTTCACTACTTAAGAGAGTGTTCAATATTGAATGTAAACTAGATAAACTGATAAAGGAGAAGATGGAAATGAAAGAGAATGAAGAACAGGAAAAGGAGTTTATAAGACTGAGAGAAAGGATAAGAAAAGTGGAAGAAAACGAAGCTGGGCTAAGAGCGGAAAACGAAGAACTAAAAAAGGAAGTAGCTAACTACAAACAGCAGATGGAAGAAGGGCTCGGTAAAGCCGAGAAAGAAAAGGAGAAGCTGAAAGATCTAGTAAACAAGGAAGAGGAAAGAGTACAGAACGTGATTAAAAAAGAAGTACAAGCATGGAGAGTCCAAGATAAGAAAGATAAGGCCGATTTTCAGGAGGTGATTCAAGAACAACTTAAAGAAAAGAAGAAAATATGACAAACAAAATGATAGGAGTCCTCAAGACAAAAGAAAATCTAGTTAGAGAAATTGCAGAAAAAAGAAGAGTGTAGTCGTATTTGGAATAAAAGAAAAAATATAAATATAGACCAAAAGAGAAAAGAAGAAATGAAATCAGTCAAAGACCTACTGAAGAATCTAATGACGAAGATAGGCAGAACTTGGAAGAGGAAGTAGAAGAAATAAACAGAATGGGACCATATCAAGAAGGAAAATGAGACCAATTAAAATATTACTAAAATCACAAGCAGCAACAGAAGAAATATTATATAGAACAACAAAACTTAGAGAAACAGAAGGCTGCAAGGATATCTATATAAAGAAAAATAGAAATGAGGAAGAAAGGAAGAGATACAATGAACTGGCAGCAGCAGTAAGGGAAAAAAATAATGAAAGGTCAGAAGAGGAAAAAAGGCATTTTTGGAGAATTCTAGGAGACAGGATAAGGAAATGGTATATAAACGAGAAGGAAGAGAAAAAAGTGGAACAAGTTTAACTAAAAATGATAAAGGCAAAAGACTAAAAATGATGTATACGAACATAGACGGGTTTTATCAAGTAAATTAGAATTAAGAGATTACATAAAGAAAGAAAATCCAGATATTGTATGCCTGGCTGAAACAAAACTAAATGAGGCAATCAAAATAGTCTTGGATAATAGGTATAATGTATGGAGAAGAGACAGAGTGGGTAAAGGAGGAGGAGGAGTCATGATAATGTTAAGGAAGGAGATAGTGATAAACCAAGTGGAATGTGGGAAGGAAAAGCAGAAGTATTGTATGTTAAGATGCATATTAATAAAAAAGAGTTAACAATCATTGTAACATATGTGCCACCAAAAACAAATTCATGGACCAATCAAGAATATAAAGACATGATAGATGACACAATAAGGAGTCTAATGAGAATCGTTAAAGAAAGGAGAAAAGTTATATTAGTAGGAGATTTCAACTGTAAAGAAGTGGACTGGGAAAATTATGAAAGTGGTATGGGGAAGAAGCCTGGGAGAAAGATTCTTAAACCTAATGATAGACAATATGATGGACCAGAGAGTAAAGGAATGCACAAGATTCAGAGGAAATGACAAGCCGGCGAGATTGGACCTAATTTTTACAAGGGCTATACAAATGAATGATATAAGATATAAGTGCCCATTGGGAAAGAGTGACCATGTAATATTAGAAATAGATATAGAAGAGGGAAAGGAAGATAGAGACGATTCATACAAAGGAGACCGATTAAATTACAGAAAGGCTGATATTGAGAATCTCAGGAACTATTTTAAAAATGTAAACTGGGAGGAGATGGAAAACTCAGAGACAATGCAAGAGAAGTATAACTTATTTTTGAAAATATATAAAACAGGAGTCAGAGAATATGTCCCAAAATATAGACCTAAAGAAGAAGGAAAGAAAGATTGGTTTAATGCAAGGTGTGCTAGGGCAAAGGAGAAAAGAGATGGAGGAGAAATAGAAATCCAACAAATAAGGAAAACTTCAAGGCAGCGAGAGATGAATATGTTAAGGTAAGGAAGGAAGAGGAAAAGAACTTTGAAAAGGACATTGTCGAAAAATGTAAGGAGCAACCAAAATTGTTCTATAGATTCATAAATGGAAAAATTAGGCAAAAGAAACAATAGAAAGGTTAAAAGGAGAGAACGGGATGGTGGAAGACCCAAAAGTATGGCAGAACTATTAAATAATAAATTCCAGGAGGTCTTTACTAAGGAATCCAAATTTGAAAGGCCACAGGGTAATAGAGACAGTCTATATGAAAGAGATTAAAGTAACCAAGCTTGAAATAAAAGAGTTAATGAAGGAACTGGATGAAGAGAAGGCAATGGGACCAGATGAAGTCTCAGGCAGAATACTGAAAGAATGTAGGGAAGAACTAGCAAGTCCTATATACAACATCATAAAATGCTCAATAGAAAATGGAACAGTACCAGTAGAATGGAAAAGAGCTGAGGTGGTTCCCATATATAAGAGTGGAAGGAAGGAAGAACCTTTAAATTACAGACCGGTATCACTAACTAGTGTAATATGCAAGATGTGTGAAAGAATAATAAAGAAACAATGGATCGAGTTCCTTGAAGACAACAAATTAATATCAAATAGCCAATTTGGTTTTAGAAAAGACGGTCTTGTGTAACTAATTTATTGAGTTTCTATTCTAGAATAGTTGATAGAGTACAAGAGAGAGAGGATGGGTTGACTGTATTTATTTGGATTTAAAAAGGCGTTTGACAAAGTGCCACATGCAAGATTACTATGGAAGTTAGAGGAGAAGGGTGGCTTAAAAGGAAGCACATTGAGATGGATAGAAAATTATTTGAGGGGAGAGAAATAAGGACGGTAGTTAAAGATATGAAGTCCAAGTGGAGAGCAGTAGAAAGCGGAGTGCCACAGGGTCAGTATTGGCACCAATACTTTTCCTCATTTATATTAACGACATGCCAGAAGGAGTGAACAGCTACATAAATCTGTTTGCAGATGATACGAAACTGTGCAGAGTTATAAAGCAAAAGAGGATTGTGAAATACTGCAAGAAGACCTAAATAAGATCTGGGAATGGAGTAAAAAGTGGAAATGGAATTCAATGTGAACAAAAGCCATGTCATGGAAATGGGAAAGAGTGAAAGACGACCTGTGGGAATCTATAAGATGGGAGATGGAGTAGAACTGGAGAAAGTAAAAAGGAAAAGGACTTAGGAGTGATGATGGAAGAAAACAATCAACCAGTAAGCCATATTGATAGAATTTTTAGAGAAACATATAATTTGCTAAGGAATATTGGAGTAGCATTTCACTACATGGACAAAGAAATGATGAAGAAATTGATAAGTACTATAATAAGACCCAGATTGGAATATGCAGGAGTAGTGTGGACCCTCATAAAAAGAAACACATAAGGAAATTGGAGAGACTACAAAAATGGCTACAAGAATGGTTCCAGAATTTGAAGGGATGACATATGAGGAGAGACTAAAGGCTATGGATCTACCAACCCTGGAACAAAGAAGGAGAGAGGAGACCTGATACAAGTTTATAAATTGATCAACGGAATGGACCAAGTGGATAATGAGAAACTGATCCTGAGAGAAGAATATGACATTCAAGCACAAGATCGCATAGTAAAAAGCTGAGAAAGGAAGATGTCTGAGAGATGTTAAAAAATATAGTTTCCCGCAAAGATGTATTGAGATGTGGAACAGTTTAAATGAAGAAGTAGTGTCTGCAACGAGTGTGCATACTTTTAAAGTAAGATTGGATAAGTGTAGATATGGAGACGGGGCCACACGAGCATAAAGCCCAGGGCCTGTAAAACTACAACTAGGTAAATACACACACATAGAGTACAAGAGAGAGAGAGGGATGGGTTGACTGGGAGGTAAACTGGGAAGATAGATTTGGAAATAAAACTACACAGGAGATGTGGGATATTTTTAAGGTTGTAGTAAAGGGTATAGTGATGCAGTGTATCCCTTACAAAGATATAAAGCAGAGAAACAGGAAGCCATTATGGTGGACTCACGAGATAGGTAGACAGATCAGAGAGAAGAAGAGGGCATATAGAGAGTTGCAGAAAAGTGGGGAAGATGTAGATTTGATTAGGTACAGACAGGTCAGGGATGATTTGAGTAAGGTTATAAAAAAAAGTAAAAGGCAGGCAGAGATAAAACTAGCTAGAGCTGGGAGTAAAGATCCCCAAAAATTCTATAGTTATTACAAGGTCAGTGATAAAAAAAATAAGGATAGGATTGGACCACTCAGAAAAGATGGTGTAGTAGTGGATCAAAATGAAGACATAGTAGAATTATTGAATGAACAATTTTCTTCAGTATTTACCAGGGAAAGAATAGGAAATCCTGTTACAAACAGTGCAACAAGTAGTTTAAGAGCTTTAGAAAATATTGATATAAAACCGGGAATTATTAGGAAATTTATTCTTGAACTAGACGATAGGAAAGCTAGTGGTCCTGATGAGCTACATGCCAGAGTACTTAGGGAGGGTGTAGACAGTATTTCTGAAGCACTTAAGTTAATCTTTGAAAGATCACTTAGGTTTGCTGAGATACCTCAGGACTGGAAGTTAGCTAATGTTATACCAACCCAACAACAATTAAATGACTCAAGGCCAATATTTAAAAAGGTAGGAAGGATGATGACATAATTCCAGACAATATCTCTTCTTCAATAACATCAAATCAGTTTAACTAGTATAGTATGTAAGATACTAGAGAAAATCATTAAGGGTAGTATTTGGGAGCATTTAAATGAGAATAGATTAATTAGAGATACCCAACATGGCTTTAGATTAGGGAGGTCCTGTCTTACAAATTTGCTAGTAGGTTAGTTGATTGGATTAGTGAATGGCTTTCTGATAGGAAACAGAGAGTAGTATTAAAAATGTAGGAAGGATGGCAATCAGTTTCTGTAGTGGAAGAAAAGTGGTTTGGGAGCATTTAAATGAGAATAGGATCAGTGCTAGGACCTCTTCTTTTCTTGGTGTATTGGATTAGTGAACGATTTAGATATAGAGTAATTAGTGAGTGGCAAAGTATCAAAGTTTGCAGATGATAGCAAAGATAGCATGATACAGTACAGTGCAGTACAGGGTGAAAAGGACAATTACAGAATACAACGAGACCTGGACAGGCTGATAGTATGGGCAGACAGGTGGCAGATGGAGTTTAATTCTAAAAAGTGTCTGGTTATGCATATAGGTAAAGACAACACAAACTTTAGCAATGAGATGGAGGGATGTTGGCTAGAGGCAGTAGAGGAGGGAAAGGATTTAGGAGTAGTGATAGACAGGACTATGAAATTTTCAAAGCAATGTTTAGAAACAGTAAATTGGGCAAATAGGATCCTGGGTTTTATAAATAGAAATGTTAGTTATAAAAGTAAGGAAGTGGTGTGGAGCTTATATAATTCCTATGTTAGGCCCCATTTAGAGTATTGCATACAGGCCTGGTCACCCCATTATAGGCAGGATATCAACATGTGAGAAGCAGTTCAGAGAAGAGCAACTAGGATGATACCAGCATTAAAGCGCCTGGAGTATAGAGATAGATTAAAGGAATTAAACATGTTTTCATTTGAGAGGAGATGTATAAGAGGGGATATGATAGAATTATTTAAAATGTTCTCAGATACAAACTACATAGATGTGAGATCTTTCTTTACCTTAGAGGAGGGAAGTAGGACTAGAAATCATGGCAGGAAGATTAGAAAGCAAGGCTGCAGGTTAGATATAAGAAAATATTTCTTTAGTCATAGGGTGGTAGACTTCTGGAATGCATTGCCAGAGAGGGTTGTAAATAGCACTAGTTTGACAATGTTTAAAAACAGATTAGATAAGCACTTAAATTTATTAGATTTATAATTATGTATAGTGCTGCATGATAGTTTTTATAAGAAATTTACTATAGTTAAACAAGACATGTAGAGGAATTCGCTGCAGGACTTAGCCCTGTTAATGGGCCAAATATTTAGAATTAGTAAATAATGTATTGTGTATTTGTAAGTGTTATCTTTAAGTACTGATGACGAGGTCGCTGTGCGACTGGTATAGGATAAACTAGATGGGCCCTGGTGGCCCTTTGTTATCCTATTATTTATGTTATGTTATGTTATGACTGTATTTATTTGGATTTAAAAAAGGCGTTTGACAAAGTGCCACATGCAAGATTACTATGGAAGTTAGAGGAGAAGAGTGGCTAAAAGGTAGCACATTGAGATGGATAGAAAATTCTTTGAGGGGGAGAGAAATAAGGACGGTAGTTAAGGATATGAAGTCCAAGTGGAGAGCAGTAGAAAGCGGAGTGCCACAGGGGTCAGTATTGGCACCAATACTTTTTCTCATTTATATTAACAACATGCCAGAAGGAGTGAACAGCTACATAAATCTGTTTGCAGATGATACGAAACTGTGCAGAGTTATAAAGCAAAAAGAGGATTGTGAAATACTGCAAGAAGACCTAAATAAGATCTGGGAATGGAGTAAAAAGTGGGAAATGGAATTCAATGTGGACAAAAGCCATGTCATGGAAATGGGAAAAAGTGAAAGACGACCCGTTGGAATCTATAAGATGGGAGATGGAGTAGAACTGGAGAAAGTAAAAAAGGAAAAGGACTTAGGAGTGACGATGGAAGAAAACAATCAACCGGTAAGCCATATTGATAGATTTATTAGAGAGACGTATAATTTGCTAAGGGATATTGGAGTAGCATTTCACTACATGGACAAAGAAATGATGAAGAAATTGATAAGTTCTATAATAAGACCCAGATTGGAATATGCAGGAGTAGTGTGGACCCCTCAAAAAGAAACACATAAGGAAGTTGGATAGACTACAAAAAATGGCTACAAGAATGGTTCCAGAATTTGAAGCGATGACATATGAGGAGAGACTAAAGGCTATGTATCTACGAACCCTGAAACAGAGAAGAGAGAGAGGGGATCTGATACAAGTTTATAAATTGATTAACGGAATGGATCAAGTGGATAATGAGAAACTAATCCTGAGAGAAGAATATGACATTAAAAGCACAAGATTGCATAGTAAGAAACTGAGGAAGGGAAGATGTCTGAGAGATGTTAAAAAATATATTTTCCGGAAAGATGTGTTGAGACTTGGAACAGTTTGAGTGAGGAAGTGGTGTCAGCAACGAGTGTGCATAGTTTTAAAGAGAAATTGGATATGTGTAGATATGGAGACGGGGCCACATGAGCATAAAGCCCAGGCTCTGTAAAACTACAACTAGGTTAATACACACACACAGATAATAATTTCCATCATTTGTTCCACTCTCAGCAAGCCCAGAGTCCATAACTAGTGCTCTATCACACAGGTACTTGCTGATAACAGTGGGTCTTGTTTACATCAAAACAAATGAGACCTGCAAGCGAGACATCCTGAAGGACCTGGTGGAGATGTGTCGTGGCGTGCAACACCCGCTGAGGGGACTCTTCCTAAGGTGTGTTGTGCTCATTTCACCTCATGCTTTTTTTTTTCTGACCAGCACTGGATTCATTATTAACATTTTACATTTTATATTTCACTTGAAAACATGTAACATAGCAGCGAGATGTAGATTGTGTTTTTGTAAGTATGTAATGTCTCTTAACACTTACCACATTAGCTAAGGACATGCAACATGTTTATGTTTAACTAGAGAGTAATTGGCCTCTTACTGTTGCTGGAACCAGCTGTTGTGAATGGTGGGCTTGCAGGGCTATGTTTTGTACTTTTGTATTGGAGTATATGTAGACCATTGTAATGTTATACCTTACTCCTTATAGTAAAGATTTAGCGAACATTAGTTCCTGTAGGAAATTAATCTGGTGTGCTATAGGAATTACAGTAAATTATGTGCTGTGAGTGTAAGGATGCATCAACTGATGTGAATGGCAGGTTTTTATCTGACTATGAATCAAATCAATAACATTATTTCATTATCAACATCAGAATTTGTAAACAGGAGTTTTAGTAGGAAATTTGTGGTGGACTGTGAGTTATGGCAGGTGATGCACAGTAAATAGGCAACTTCATTTGTTTACCTCACTGTGGTGAAGGTTCACACTTTATATTTTGGCTTAAGAGTTAACCCCCTAGCTTTTGGAGAGATACTTTAAAGCTTTAAATGGGAACTTATTCATGTATCTATATAAAAGTTGTCTCAGTTACTTAGTGCACTTGCCATTATTTTTATTCTTGTTGGTTGGTCATTGTTTGAAGAAACACTATTCTGAACTACTTACTGCAGTGCAGCCGTAACATTTTGCCAGAAGACTGAAGTGCATCTCATGTGTGTGTGTGTGTCTTGCCATTATTTTTATTCTTGTTGGTTGGTCATTGTTTGAAGAAATAAATGTATGTTCCCTCCACCCCCAGGAACTACTTATTTTTCCATGCCAATCATCACTCTGTATATTGCAGTTTTCCGTTAACATTTGCCAGATGTGGATGATCATTTCTTCATCATCAACGCCACTCTTATGTTCCTCAATAAGTTCAATACTTCTCCAATTATTTTGTTTATATGTCTCCTCCACTCAGGAGGACCATCCTACACTCCTGATTCTTCTTTCACTCTTGCCAAACTCTATTTTCTTGCATTTTGTCGTGTTGAACTCCATTTGCCATGTACAGCTCCATTTCCATATTCTGTCCAAGTCTTCCTGGAGTAGTTAATCTTTGTCACATCTCACTTACATTTTGTGTGTGTGTGTGTGTGTGTGTGTGTGATGTGTATTTACCTAATTGTAACATACGGTACCTTATCAAAGAGCTATGCTCGTACTGTCCCGTCTCCATATTTGTGTGTGTGTGTGTGTGTGTGTGTGTGTGTGTGTGTGTGTGTATTTACTAATGTCCAGCTCCAGCTTTTTCTTAAAATCATGAATATTCCTTGCGTTGACCACTTCCACGTCTAAACTATTCCATGCTTCCACCCTTCTATGAGGAAGCTATATTTTTCACATCTCTCCTATAAGTGGCCATTTTAGTTTTTTCCCATGCCCTCTCGACATTCTTTCATTCCACATACACAGATCTTCCCTATCCATTTTTTCCATGCCAATC